>NW_022196905.1:178655403-178676997 GCF_008632895.1 Mastomys coucha | reverse complement strand
GGTGAGTTCCTAGCACACTAGTACAAGGACATATTTGGAAGAGCAGGCAGGACAGCATAAAGCGTTCCGCAGCTCTGATCTCTCGCTCCCTTGCTCCCTCTCACTTTCGATTCTGGAGAGGTGGCAAATGTTCATTTGAATGATACCTCTCTTCCTTATAGCGAGCCGCTTCTCTCTCCAAGTCCTCCTCTTTTGACGGGCTCAATTCCTCAGAGCTATCAGGCTTGAAGAGCTTCCGTCTCGAAGCTCCATCTCTTTCTCTGCTTTTCTCTCTGGGTATCCTTTCCCTTATCTCTCGCTTCCGCAGGTCGAGCAGAAGGGCCTGTACTCTTGGGTATATCCTTTTTTCTCTTTCTCTCCCTTTTCTCCTGGCTAGACTCCATTCTCTCATCTTTTCTCTCCCTTTTATTCTGGCTAGCTTTTACTCTCCCTTCTGTTTCTGACATGCTATCTTGTAACTCCTCAAGTGCCCCCCCACCCCCCGACACCACAAAGGCGGGGCATTTCTCATCCTCCAGGCAAGAAGGTATAACAAGCGCCATTAGCACAATTTCTAACCCTGAGAAAGGGTCGGAGGAATTAAAATCAAGCAGCATGCCTCTCAGAGCCTACCCTGTCCTGCAGTTCTGAAACCTACCAGTTGTTGTAAGGTTCTCCAGGCACCAGCTGTAGCCTGCGCAGTCGTCTCGCCAGCAAGAAGACACGCAGACACTAGGTTCCTTCTGCAGCAATGTTTATTGTCCTCATCCATAGGGTAAAAAAGGGGTCGAGCCCAAAATCCGCACTGCTTATATACACCACAGTGCGGCGTATCTGCCCACAGTGTGGCGTGTCTGCCCATGATTGGCTGTTCGCTCATTACCTACATAACGCCCAGGGATGGGCCGTGACATGGCGTCTTTTTCACTCTACGCACATGCGCAAACAGTTGTTTACTAGGAGTTGACAGAGGAAGTAGGCACCATCTTGCCATGGCGAATGTCTCTCCAGCTTCACCGCTCCCCACAGTATTTGTTATTAATTATAATATTGGTTCATTACTTATGAAACCATGCTTCTTAATGTGAAACCCCTAGTTATTTTTATGCTTGGGCACTGGTAAAATGTGTTTTGGTTTATATAAGCATTCATGTTATGAAACTTATTATATAGTTTCAAAATTATAAAAAGTTACAATAAATCAGTTACAACTATGAAGGGTAAAGTTGAATATTATTAGTGCTATATCTCTATAGTAGCTAGCATTTTATTTTTAATATTTAAATGTAGAAGATTATATAGTTATATATGCTGTTACGGAACATACAGTAAAGTTGTTCAAGTTGAGACAACACTTTATCTGGAATATCCTACTACAGTATTGTGGGAGCAAATATTAAGCACTTGAGACCCTTTATGTCGATCACCTTCCCTACAAAAGGTCTTGAAGGAATTGTAGGTTCTGGGTTTCTAAAGAGATCTTTATGAAATGTGATGTCTTTAGGTCAATTCCCAAGTAAAAAATGAGAGAGATAATCAAAGGAAGAAGAAAATATCTTTAAAAAGATTTGTGCAGTCACGCTGTGTCAAGAGCTTGAATATTATCAGGAGGCAATTTCTTCCAGAGACAGTGTTATTCTGAAAAGCAACCTGTGAGAATAAACTCAGATATTGTATCTAACTAAAAAGGAAGAAGAGAGGATGAGGATTAAAGAAAATGGGGAGTTCAAAGAAGAGATAGTGTCTAGAAAGAAAATGGGGAGATGGAAAGAGAGAGAGAGTCCTGAATCTAGGACTTAGTGCTCCAGTTAGGTAGTTCACAATTTTTGTATCTCCAGTCTCTTATAACTAGCTCTATGAGTAATTCTAAAAAGAGAATGAGCGTGTCATCTCTGACCTGATAGTGTCTTTCCTGACCTCTCTCTAGTGTCATTCACACACTGTTCCCTCAGGAACATCACAAGAAGAGTTAAACAAGTTTAATTTTCAGCACCCAATCTTACATCTTTATGCTGCTTAAATCCTACTCCTCTTCTTTTATCCCCTCTTCTCCCATCCTTCAGATTAATACCGAGAATACCCTGATATACAGCTTATATGAAGCATGTAAAGAACAAAATCTTTCCTAAGTAAAACACTAGACTAATTTAAAATAGTCTATGAGTATGTGAATGATAATAATTTATTCTAAAGATTTTGTGTTCTGGAAGTACTCTATGATCTGTCCACCATAGTTTAATGAGGCAGGTCCAAACCAAAGAAGTATATGCTAGAAAATCAGTTAGTTAAAAATAAATAGCTTGTAAATGAAAAAAATTGAAGGAATAAAAGATACCATTTAACACATTTAACACAAAGATTACCATCCAGATTCTTCTGTCGAGTCACATAGTTTAGATTCTAATCCCTACCACAAGGTGATTGACTGAAGTGGAGAAGGCAGCCTTTTTGCTCAATGATCAGCTTTCCCACTCCTTAACTTGAAATATCGTAACATTAAACCTTACTTTGATGATTCAAATACAGTGAGGAAAATGATTGTTTCAGAACTTAAAAATGTTTCTTCAGGAGACTTGAAGAAATTCTGAAACAATAGTTTAGTAACTGCTGCTCTTAGGAATACTGTTGCTTAAGGTCTTGCCCTTAATTTAAAGGTCTAGGAATGGGGCCAAGAGGTAGCGGGAGAACTTAGGAGATTTAAAACACTGTAGTTCAAGAACCAGCAACTACATATGAATAGACAAAAATTCGTGATGGGATTCTTCTTTTTACGCAACAAATTGTGATAATTGATACATGTTCAAGTATATACATGTGTGTATACTAATAGAAAGATAGAGAGACTGTACACAACCAGAAGCATCCTCCAGATCACACCCATTCTGACTATTTATTGACGATAAGAAGTAACACCCATGAAATAAGGAAAACTTGGGTAATTTTTCAGCCTATTTCAAGGCGCAAAACTTGTGTAATTTTTCAACCTGCTTCAAGCCTAGAGGGTGACTGCACTGCAGCAGAGTGGAAAGGCATTGTACCCGATAAGGTAACATTTGAGGAGATATAGGCACTAAGCACTATTTTTATTCTCCTTTTTCTTGGGCCTTTGCTAGAAAGTACTGGTTTATTCTATAACATGTTCTATATAGTAATGTATATTATGAATTACCAATTGAGAACTCATGCAATGGTTTCTTAAATTGGTTTGAAAATGGATCTTTCTTATCACTAATATAATTCTGGCATTCTATAAAACACAGTTGGAAGAGACACACATATATAATAGCAAGCCTTTGGACTGCATACATTTATTGAAATATTAACATGTGTAAATACTTCAGCCACTCATTTGGTGATAGCATTATTATTTATTTACATTTAAATGAAATTCCAGATGCCCTATTTAACAATACAGTGTTCATTTTAATACCATCACATCTAACCTAATTTATTCTTCCATAATCTGTCTCTATCCAGACCACTGGTCATTTCAAGGATGTATCTTTAATCCAAAGCATTACTTTCATTAAATTTTTACAAATTTAATTATATAATCCATACTACAATCTCTCAAAAATATTTTTCTATGGAGTCTTCTAAATATTTCTTACTGTGAAAACACATTTGCAAAGGTATATTATTTATTCTAACTATTCCTGCTGTGTTATCTCAGAATTATTTTACACAGAATTTTATATGTGTAATGTTCCATTTAAGATAATATAATTTCCTAATTCTATCAAGTATATGTCAAATTTTGAGTACTTTTTTGTTCTTTATTTGTGTATTATAAGATGTACTAAGAATATCATTTTTATTCTGTATTAGATGATTGTGACCTATCTGGTTTGTAACATTTCCATAATTTCATTTTTTTAAATATACTCTTTATTTACATGTAAATTTCTCCTTTCCCAGTTTCCCCTCCAAAAAACAAACAAACAAAAAAAACAACAAGAACAAACCCCTTTTGCCTCCCCCCTCCCCATGCCTGCCACCCCACCCTCTCCCACTTATTGGCCCTGGCATTCCCCTACACTGGGGCACAGAACCTTCACAGGGCCGAAATCCTCTCCTCCTATTGATGATCGAATTTGCAATCCTCTACTATACACATGCTGCCAGAACAATCAGACCTACCATGTGTAGTCCTTGGTTGGTGGTTGGAACTCTGGGAGCTCTGAGGGTACTAGTTAGTTCATATTGTTGTTTGTCCTAAGGGGCTGCAAACCCCTCAGCTCCATAGGTCCTTTCTCATACTTTCATTTTTTAAATGGTTTTCATATTAAGCAAATATGTTTCCCATGTAAATAATCAATTATTTCTCAGTAGAGTAAGAAAGAAAATGTATCATAGAGTAGTTGGAAAAATATTTCAATATTTTTTCAAAATAGCTTTTAGTATATTCCTATTATGATTTTCTCTCCCCCAACTACTTCCAGATAACCCCCAATTCCCTGCCCACAAAATTTGACATACTTCCTTTCCTCTGTTATTAGAATACAAACAGAAATATAAAAATAATATTATAAATTTCAATAAAATAATGACAAACAAACTAGTATAGGACAGAATATCAAGAACAAAACCAAGAAAACAAAAGAGAAAGAACTGAAGAAAAAGCTTAAGAAACACACACAGATGTAGAAATAAATATATTACCTGCACAGAAATCCCATAAACACAAAGCCTGGAAACTATAATACATATGCAAAGGGTCTATAAAGGCAGGGAAAAGCTCTATAAATGAATTATGAGACAAAGAACATCTAAAATTTTCATTGAGTTTATTTTCTCTTGTTTATGTACTACTGGACATGGATTCCAGCCTTCAGATTGGTTTGTATACACAGAGGACATTGGAGAAAACTATTTTTCACTCACGAGCAGTCATCAATTTCCTATCATCAAAGTGGAAGGAATCTTACAGAAGAGGTGGCAGAAAGATTTTTAAAGTAAGAAAGATGGAACATACTGATTAAACAAGATAACCACAGTAAGGCCAGTTCACATAGGAACTCAAAAGGCTATGGCAGTATGCACAGAGCCTGCACAACTGTTGACCTTATGGGCCCCAGTGCTGAGTAGGGGAGTGGACTGAAGCCTACATCCCTAATACAGAAGCTATGTCCAATTGGCATTTCAATATTTAATGTGCTTGTATATTAAGAAAAAATAATTCATATGTCTGAAGGAATGCTGGTATAATTAACTAGTGTGAACTAGCCATAATACATATTGTCATATTTTAACACACAAGTATATGTTATATATTCTTTTATAAATTAACACAAGAGATCAATAAACTGTGTAGTTTGAGCAACTATTAGAAAAGAAAAAATGATATCTTAGATGATAGAGATGATAGTAATAACAATAATCTTTAACAACATTTGAATGCAGAACTAGAAGACAAATTTCAAATTTCTCTGTGTATCAACTGCTAGCACAATAATATTTATTTCTTAATTATATGTAAAAAATAAATAATCCAATTGAAGTGAAGGAAAATACATGCTAACAGAAAAAAACATAATAAAAACACTCCTATAAAGCTGCTGTCAACTTTGTTTGTTTTTCCTCCTGGTCTTGGAACAAAACAGCTCATTATAATATATAAATAACATCAGAAAAAATAGGTGAGAAAAAGAAAATGCTTATCCTTCTGAAAAGATATTTCTCCTTTAATTAAGAACTCGAAATGGAATGTACTTTATCAATACAATTTTCATTAATGAATGCATATCAAAAGTCCAAATGTGATTTTTATTCTGCTTTAATAGCTTGATATTTCCTTTTTCTATGAATTATCTTTCAGTTTATTAAAGATAGTATATCCTAATATTTCACAAATAACTGCCAAATTAGGCTCTGGTTTTATTCTATTTACCACTTACAAGCTTCTTTCTACATTGAAGTTTGCAATGACCGATACCATTAGTGTATCAAAAAAAAAATAAGACATATAATTACCTCCCTTCTTCCTGGTTATGAAATATAGAATGCTCATTATTTAAAAGAGAATATTTGCCTTTAAAAAATAATGTCTAAAATCTGTAATTCATTTTCTTGTATGTTGCTGTTTCAACACTCTTTGAAAGTGTTAACAATAAATAACCTATAATTTTATATGCATACTTGATGAATAGACACAAATCATTTTATTTAAAGCACCCTAACAACAAACTAACCATGCTTATCTTACTGTCTCACTGTTAATGTTTTTTTTTTTTCACGTTTTAACTATACCTCAAGGAAACAAGGCCTCTAGATACACTTGAGACTGATACACATATGAATTCACAGAGATTGTGGCAGTATGCAGGAAGCCTACAAAGGTCTAAATCAGATGATGTACCAGTGCTGAAAGAGGAAGAGGGCATGGCCACCCATCCAGAAACTATCTCAAAAGGCAACCCCTTGGAAAGGAAAAAAATATGTTTTATCCCACAGAGTCACTCTAGTTACATAAACCACACTCAGAGTACCATGCCCAACAGTAGATGACCAAAACAAAACAAACTCACTAGTATTTTTGTATATATTTTATCCCATAGTATGTTGTTTTGATTTTTTTCTTTTTTTTTCTTTTGGTTTTTCGAGACAGGTTGTCTCTGTGTAGCCCTGGCTGTCCTGGAACTCACTCTGTAGACCATGCTGGCCTTGAACTCAGAAATCTGCCTGCCTCTGCCTCTGATGTGTTGAGATTAAAGGCATGCACCACCACTGCCTGGCTTGTTTGAGCATTTTTTATCTTACTAATCTTGTGCTTATATTTTATGGTTTTCATTTTTTTATTTTTATGGATTTGGTTTTTTGTGTAGGTGTGGGTGTCTGTGTGTATGAGTGTGTGTGTGTTTGTGTGTGTTTTTTGTTTGTTTGTTTATGCCTGTTTGCTGAAAGAAAGACAGACAGAGGGAGAGGGAGAGGGCGGGAAGGAGGGAGGGAGGGAGGGAGGAAGAAAGGGAGACTGAGATAGAGAGACCTGGAATGAAATGAAGGATGGGAAAGCATGATTCAAATATATTGCAGAAAAAAAGGTACTTTCATTAAATAAAATAAGTACAGATAGCCAATAATTATCTGAAAATGTTCTTGATGTGCTTAGCCATCTGTAAATTATAACTATGTTGGTTCTCTAAAACTCTCCAGTCAAAACATTAATCATCAAATAGCAGCAGGTGCTTTAAAGCAACAGCAATGCTGACAAGTACGTACAGGTTGTGCTGACAAGATTGAGGCTTAATTATCTAGAGCTGGCACAGTCTGTGACCTACAAGAAACTCTGAACTCATTAAACTCTTTAAGGGCCTGTAAGAGAAGAAAGAAAATTCACACACTCTCACAAACTTAGTGGATGAAGCAAAACAGTTTGTAACAACTTTAATTTTTTCCTTCAGTCTTCTTTTAAATGAGATATTTTATTATAAGAAAGATAAAATAGGCCATTCATGTAGAGAGAAAGAAAGGGGAGGAAGGAGAGGGGAAGAGAAAGAGAAAGAGAGAGAAGGGAGAAGAAGAGAACAAGAGAACAAGAAAGGAAAGCAAGAGAGAGAACAAAGAACAAGAGAGGAAGAGGGCAAGGGAGGAGACAAAGAGAAAGAGTCTTTCAGTCTTTACATATCCCCTAAGACAAGGTTCTTTATGTAAGAGAAGTAGCTACCTCATTAAAAAAAATAGATTAAATATTACACAAAAGGGAGTTACAGAAGGATTCTTAACTATAAGTTCAAAGAAGTAGTTTTTAATCTATCTTTCTATCTTTCATTCTATAAGCTCATTAAAAGTTAAAAGCAATAGTTTTTATGGAATAAAATTAGTCACTTCCTGTTTATGACCATGAATTCCAAGACCTGTGTCCTCCTCCCTAAACCTAATCTTGAGTGAATGTTTGATCAACTGTTCCAAGCCTATTTCTCTTCCTAGTGCAGTTTAAATGGTTGTAACACATGAAAGCTCATTGAACTCCTTTTCTAGTCCTATACAGCCTTTACTATTTTGCAAAGAGGAAGCACATTCTATATTTGATTCGAAGTTTTAAGTTTCTATCAACTCTCTTAACTTCTTAAAATTCTTTTAATCACATCAGTAATTCTATCAAATCATTACCAAGAATCATAAAATCATCAAGTCATCTAAATGGCATTACTTCATGAAAGTTCATCTTCATGTTGATTTTGTAAGAAAGTTGTCCAAGAGAGTGGGCTGATACTGAGGAGTCAATCATAACACACTACAGGTAGAAAAGATCTTTCTTTACCCAATCACACACCATGTCAGAAAAATTAAGAATACAGCAATGAAGACCATGAGAATGCAGAGCAGCAGCAAGAAGAAATCCTGGGATGAATCTCCTGGGTCATTGTCTTTCCAGGATTCACCCATTGCAGCCATTCAAAGTAGTGGGCCATATCCAGGAAACTCACGCCCACTGCAGCTCCTCCAGCAAAGCATCTGCCAGAGTTTCTCCAACCAGGTCTCCAATAGGACCTATTTTCACTATCCCTCAGACTATTATAAATATAATCTAATTATGTGTAACACAGAGTTATCTGCACAAACATGTTTTTCAGTAATATGTATAATGCCAAGTTATTGTATTACTATAGATATCTACTAGCAGAGAGCTATAAACAAAATACGATTCACACATATAATAGTTTTTGGCTGTCCTAAAGAATAATGAAGTCTTTTGAATGAAAATGACTAACTGCAGCTCATCATATTGTCACAAAAGATAGACATAGAAATCTAAATATTGCGTTTTTTCTCTCAAATATGAATATATACATGACACGAAAAAGTAGGAGCAATATATCTGAGCTAAGAAAGCAGAGGAGCAGCACCAAGGGCCAGGTGGACAAAGAGGAAATCTCATTAGATTGATAAACTGTCCTACTTGATTTTCTGTGAACAAACTATCCTTAGGAAACCCATCACTATATATATATAATGAATATATACCAATTTGAAAGTGGAAAGAATAAGCATGTATGATAAAGAGAGGAAAATGTAAAGTACAAAGATGATTGAGTTTGCTAAGGTGAGAGAACCAAGCTAGAAGCTTAGAGGAGAGATAGACTAGATTCTATTATACTCTGATGTTTGACAATATCATCCTCAAGAGAAAATGTTTACATTATTTGCAATAAGGTGTTGAAAGGACCAAGATGATAATGAATCTGAAACCTGGCAGTAAGTATAAAAAGTATTTCTGATGGTGGGGTGAAGGGCAATTAGATTTTCTTAGCATTTCATAAATATTACTGGACTTAATAGACAAATATAATAGATATAGAGAGTTTTAATTCGATAACACCGTGTAGAAGATATGGAAATTGAAAGACTATTCAATTTTAATAGCAAACAGGATAAATACAAAGTGGCATAAATAAAGACATGGTATAACCAGCTAAAACCACAACATTCTGTAAGAATTAGTCCAAATGCACTCAGGGTCATTCCATTTAAAGTAATTTTCGTGGTATAATTGCTTAAATGTCTGGGGTCATTTTTTTATGACAAACAAAAGAGCATGCTAAATTAAAGATACTAAAATTAAAATTGAAAACTTACTACAGTTTAAATACACATATCATAAATGATAGCATAATGTTTAACATTACATGTCCAGTTTTCCTTTATCGTGTTATTAAAATTAATTTAATAAAATTAATTATTATTAAAGAAATTTAAGATAAACTTAGAATAAGATAACATTTGTGATAGAATTTGTTTCTTCTATCCTTAGAAGTTGTAGAAAAGGTGTTTGATATTTCCACAGAAAGTGCAGAGAGCATTTCAGAACATGTCTTTTTCAGCTGTCAATTGAGACCATCTATAGATACTGACTCTGAGGTCTAGCCAAGAAAATCCCCAATTTAAAATATTTTTTTCACTGTTTGAGGTTTATTTGGTGTTTTCATTGGCATGACACTTGAATGGTTGGTTCCATCATCCATATGCAGATCTTACATTTCCCATAATATTGCAATGTATGCTACTGACACATATAATACATAAAATATCTTGTAGAACATTTATGCACAAGATATGCAAAATGGACTTACACACTGGAGCCAGGTTATCACTAACTGGGAACTCGTTGGCCTAGGCCATGCTTCTGCTGCTCGCCCGTCGCCCCCCATCATGCATTACAGTATTTTTATGTTAGTTATTCTAGCTATCTTATCTCTCTAGATTCCTGAGAATTCTTCCTGTCTTCTTAACTTTGCAAATAGTATTAGTGTCTTCTTAACCTCATTATATCTAGAAAAAAATCCCCTGAAATTCCTTCACCTTGAACAACAAAAAGACAAAGTTGTATTTTCTAATGATAAAGTTTTCTTTTGAACTCTCAGATTTAACTTGCCCAGAATATTACTATATTCCTATTTTTAAATCTCCACTTACTGTGTTTGCTTTTTTTCCTCTCACCTTAAAGATTCTTTTTTTTTATGTCTGCTTTTGCTTTTCAATGAGAAATAAACAAAAACAGTCTCATTTATCTATTAAGGAGAAATAGACATTTTCAAGGAAAATAATTTTTCACTATTTAAGAATACTACATCCATAATGCTTTCATTTTTTAAATGTAAAATACCTCTTGTCTCAGTTAAATGAGAAACATATAAAAATATACTTGTTTGTCATCATAGTAATTTTTCATTGATAATTAATTTTTCATATAGTTACTTATTTTAGTTGGTTTCCATGAAAAACATATGTGTCCTACCTCTATTTTTGCACTTATCTCAGTGAATTCATTTCTGCCTAGCAAGCTTTAGTTTAATTAATTAAGAAACTATGTCTCTTCCCATGAGAATACTGAAGCTTACCATTTCACAATCACTTCATAAAATTCCCTCCTCCTCCTCCCCTCTCCTAACATATCTTCCTGTTTCCCTTTCCCTCACCATTGTCTCTAATTCATTCTTCCTTATTCTGTGTTTCTCATGGGTCACTTCCTATTGCTATAATCACAATGTTACTGTACCTGATTGGTCTCTTTCTACTTGTAGAAGGTAGAAGTTCATGTCACCATGTCCACTTGATTCCTCTTCTATAATTGAAACGTCTCTGCGGCAGGAGAAGGAGATGTCCCCCTAGATAAATTAGATGAAACGAGTGACTCAGAAGTGTGAAGAGTAGCATTAGCATGCCAAGAATCTATATAAAAGCCATGTGTGCAGAGTGCCTGACCCTAATGCCAGCAATCTGGAAGTAGAGGCAGGGGACCATGAAGCAAATTCTAGTCTAGCCAGATTCTGTGCATTCCAATGTCACTGAAAAATGAAATGGTACAAAGATGTGCCAACATACATGTATATCCATACACATATATGCACACACTACACACAAACATTTACTCATGCAAAATAAATACTTGTCTTAATGTATATAACACCTTTTCCTACCTGCAGAACTAATACTTATCCAAAAAGTTCTCTTTAATTTTAAATATATATTTGTGCATTGAACCTAATAGTTATCCTCGTGATAGATTCAAATGTGCCTTAATCATGCTCACTTCTACATTGTTTTCTGAAGATGTACTGGTTGATTAACTAGAAAATGCTGCAAAGATACTCATGAATTTTATGTACAATTTTACTATTCCTCTTTATAAGATAATAACTTTCACTCATGATTTTGAAGGCCAGAATAAATGATAAATACTATTTTTTCTGTGTCATCAATGAAATTAGTCATCAAGTCTGTACATTTTTCTTCCGTGACACATCACATACTTATCAGAAGTCTTATGTTATTAACAGCTTTTAGTCCTTTGTAATAATTCTGCTAGATATACTGTCCTGAAACATATAAATCATCTCAAGCCAGTGAGCTATTTAAATACGTTTTATAATTCTTCATTCATAACTTCACTTAGGAACAGCATATTTAGCACAGCAAACACTGTGTTCCTTGCCAACGAGTATTCCAGACAACATATATCCCAAGCTGTTTCCTCTCCAAATATTCCCAGTTAAACAACCCAACATGAACCAGAAGCAAATGTCATTAAAGTAGCCATTGCCCCTCCCCCCACAATAACTTCCTGTTTAACTCATTTGCAATATTTTTATACAGTTGGCCTCCTACTTTGTTACTATATATGGGATGCAATTTCCAAGTTAATTCAACCCTGATTTAATTTTGCCTCATCATCTTTATTTTTAAATATAATAATCTCCCCAGAGACAAATGTTTGTCAGGTAAAACATGTGTTTCAAGATTTTTGTTCAAATGAACCACGTTTTCTAATACCAATTATTAATTAGTGGTTGAAATTATTATATAAATGAGACTGTTGTATAAGCTTTATACTTGTAATAATATCATTAGTTTTATACTTGTAACAATATTATTAGACCTCTGCAAATGTTTGATAATAATCACATAGCTACTGTCACATCTAAGAAAGATTTGAAAGTATGAAGAAAATATTTATTCACAGAAAATAATAGATTCTTATCAAACTTGAAGGACCCATCAGCTTCTTTATCACCTGCCTGCCCTTAGCATGCAAAGCAGTGCCCTCTATTGCATATAAAATGCTGTGATCTTTTCAATCTCTTGTTTTTGGTTTTTGGTTTTCTTAAATCATCATAGATTTGAGCTCAGTATTTTCTCAATTTGGCCCTAAGAAAATTATGGCCAGATACGCATTCTCTACTCAACCTAAAAGTGAACTATATTTCATTGCTTGTAGGATGGTATGGGGAATCTGAGAGTCACCAAGAAGGGAATTCGACTTGAAGGTATATCTGAGTTTCTACTACCATTGTATGTGAAAGAAATTCATTCCAGAAAGGTATGTGATATAGCTTTGGCTTACTCTAAGATAATTTAGAGTTTATGTTTTCACTCAACAGAGGAGCATCAAATTTCCCTATCTCCTTCCTTTTGCATTCAATTTCTTTAAGCTAAAGACTTATTTGAAGAAAGTAAAAGAATCAATTGAAGAAAAATAGAAAGGGTTATCTTTAAATTGGCAAATCAGAAAGCACTAAACTGAAGTTCTTAATGGCTTTTAGACTATGAGTTGTGTTCCTCTTATTCTATTGAAGTTAAATGCAATGGTAGCATTTAAAAAAAAGAAGTGTTTATGAGTTTTAAATTATTTTCCCAGGAATCATACATGTTGGTGAATTATCCATTCAAAGTATCATATATTTTCCCCTTAAATGTAAAATGCATTTCTAAGAGTACAAAAGTTTGAATATAAAATTATTACATATTTTAACTAATACCAGAATGTTTGCCTTTTGGAAAAATGGATTTGTACTACATATTTTATCACTTAGCAGCATGCTAAAAGAAAATAAGACTGAAGCTTCGTGATTGCTCATTTTGACTTAAGATTTTTTACTTAGAAGGTCGAAAGAAGTCTATGGCATCAGTATATTTCCAATTTATCAGAAGTTTTTTTTTTTTTTTATATGGACCTGTGGAAATGAATTCATTAGGATAGAATGAAAGCATTATTTTTAAAAGTGACAGAACTGAATTTGTTTTATATAAACTTATTTTATGTTAAAATAATGATAATTGTTACCAACATAATATCTTAGAAAATTTGTACAGTAAAATAACATTTAAATAATTTCCCTTAAGCCTTTTTTCACTAATATCAAAATAGGATGAAGAGGATTTATTTTTAAAAATTGAATTATGATAATTGTATCGACAAATTTTAATAATATATGAACTATACAGAATTTTGACTATACTTCATTTAGTACACTTTTAGTAGAATACATTTAGTTTTGCATCACTTCCCAGATTTCAGTTATTCTCTGAAAACATTGATGAGAACTGATTTTATCTCTAGCCCAAATTCTACAGAGTATATCAACATTATAACCTGAGTGTACTAGGTGGTGGTAGTTGGACATCAAATCTTTCTACACAGACTAGCTGATGTCTGCCGCACAAGCATCTCCAAACTCTGCTATATTGATTGAGAGCTACAATCCACCACCACCATCACCACCACCACCTCCACCACCACCACCACCACCACCACCACCACCATCACCCTGTCACATCTCCATTCTTTGCTACTGGTCATCTGTATGTCCTGTGGGTTTTCCTGCTAGTAGTTAGCAAGAAAAGTACAGCATGAGAGATGGTGACCTCAGTGTCCAGAAAGGACATCTGAACTGATAACAGAATAGAAAATAGACTTAGTCCTTGGGAGATTTCACTATACATGAACTACAAAAAGATAAAGCCAACATCTACTTTATAATCAATTGGTGTACAAAACAATGAACTCTTGTGGCCCTGAGGTCTGAGGACAGCTCTTAGGAATGAGTTTTCTACTTCCACCATGAAGGGCTGAGGGGATAGACTACAAACAGTCTAGTGTGACAACAAGTATTTGACCTTCAAAGACTACTTGTTACAATTCTCTTGCCCTTGAGTACCTATAGTTTTTTTTTTTTTTTTTTTTTTAATGCTGGCTGTAATGCTTATTTACTTCACTATTTGGTGTAGCCAGGCACACAATTTCTCTCAGCATTAATTTTTAAGTTAATAATGGCAAAATGTATTTAGATGCTTATATCTTGAAATTATTGCTTAAGTCACTAATAATACTAGAAAAGGAATTTTAATTAAATATTTGAGATGTATGTCTGTAGATATTGTTCCATATATTTTCTTAATTTTTGTTATATGTTTTGCTTAGTGTGTGTGTGTATGTGTGTGTGTGTATGTGTGTGTGTGTGTGTGTATGTGTGTGTGTGTGTGAACATCACTGAAATCGTGTGGCTCTGAAGTCTTAAGACATGTTTTAGGAGTCAGTTTTCTCTTTCTAACACATGTCTTGAGGAGATAGGACACATATAGTCCTGTGTGACAGTAAGTACTTTACCTTCCAGGACTTATTGTCAGACCAGTCTTCTCACTACATTCTCATTACATATTAAAATGTACACAAAATTACCAAAATCCTATAATATTCAGGTAAGAAATCTATTAGATTCAAAAGCCATCTTAAAAATCATAATTAGCTGAAAAGGTTACATCATATTATTTTTATTTTTGCATATATCTCTCCACTTAATTTCAGCCTGCTGTCTCTTTCTATTTAGCCAGTAGATAATATTTAAAATCACTTTCTAGTAGCAGGACATTGTAGCTCAAACCCATAATCCTAGCACTTAGCAGGTTATTACAAGATTGTTGCCATGGGTTTAAGGCCAAAATAACTCCTAGACTAGACTGGGTTTTATAGTTATTTAGGAGTTTAATCCAATACAAGAAAGCAAGATTCATTCTGAATAGAAAGTACTTCTCTCTATAAACACACTTTATATTACCTAACCTGATGACACATGGTCTGGGTTTAATTTTCCAGGAAACAATTCTCTTCTGCTGTACCTGCTACTCCATCCACACAAACATCCCACTCTCACACACTGTACACACACACACACACACACACACACACACAAACATACATACAAATACTACTACCAAGAATCTTTAAGTACCTTCTATTATCAAAACAACTTTTTATCTTACTCATTTTTAAGCTGTCCTCATTTTTATCTTACCTTTCTAAGCTGTCCACAGAACAGTGTATTTAAAGATACATAGTATATATTCTACCCTGAATATAGTCAATGCCCTATTATAAATTATTAAAGTTGAACAATATCGAGCAGTACTAAGCAGTTTGTGAAGGTAAATGAGATATTTTTCTTCAGCTAGGAAAAACACAAAAGTTGTATAATTTGGGTGACTGAGAAAAATGATTCCATATATACCTTCAAGGCTTATATTCTAATATTATGACAAAAATCTTTGAACATCAGGAAATCAAGATGATAACATTTGAATGTAAGTGGTATGCAGGATGTTAATGGGATTAAATAATATACATTTTAACTGAATGTAACCAATAAAAATTGCATTGTGCTATTTTATTGAGCCTGTAATCATCTGAGACTAACTGAACCATGACATTGTATTGTTTAATTTTTTTTCCTAGTCAATGATATTTACTTAAATTGCTATGTCATTTGACAGGATTCTCAGAACTATGTTTGACAGGCTAATAATTATTCCCAACCAGCTACTCTCAGATAATTCCATCTCCAGAGTATTGACAGGAAGGCAACAGTCTTGAATCAGTTGACTTCCAAGTGAACAGTATGGAAAAGGCTCAAGTTGCCTTGTCCATGTATGTGGGTCCACTCCTGGGATCCTGTCTCAATGCCCAGTTACTTTAAGTTCTGTGCTTTGTGTATTGGAGTCGTTATAGAGCTCATACATGAAGCCATTGAAAAGGCTGTCACAAGCAAGTGATTTTTATCCCTATGTAGTACCATGTTTAGTTCATTTTCTGTCTTACTGACCACAGCAACCCCCATCCCCTCATGCAGTACACTTTCTCCAACACATACTGATTTATACAAATAAATAGTAGAGAATTTCAAAATTAATTTATCATCATCATGATCATTATGCTTTTTCAGCTGGATGTTTAAAATTGGAGACATTTTATTATACTGTTTATATTGTTTGTTTAAGCCAAATATCTCTCTCTCTCTCTCTCTGTATATATATGTGTTGTGTGTATATATGCACAATTTATATAATCCTTACATTAAATAATAGAAACAACACACTAACATGTGTTAACTATCATCAAAGTATTAGTAGTTATCTGCAAAATAAAATTATAAAGAAAACATTTGTAAAGAAAATTGTGCACACACTCTTTTAAATGAATATGGTTTTTAACAGAAAAAAACAAAGTCAATTGAAAAACTGCTAGCTCAAATACATTCTGAAGAATAATAGCATTTTTAAACCTGGCTTTATGGTTAAGAATTAATGATTATGAATATGATTGAGGAGCTGGATGTATTAGCCTCGTGATTAATGTCACAGAGCACTTGTTAGCTCCCTGTGGTGTAAATTGAGATGATTATCTCCTCTCAAATCTCTTCTCCTCATTCCTCACCTTCAGTTCTTTTTTAACAGTATCACTTTAACTTTGTCATAGTCAATATCTGCATTCTGCTTTGCTGGTTTACTATCTGACAATGTGGCCTTGACTCTGTTCATAGGCAGTACCGTAGCCATCAGTAACTTTTCCTTTGATGTGGACAATCCTGTAGGCATCCCGTATTCTGATGACTCCTTGTGCTCATGTGTCAATTATTGAAATATCTACCCTGTCTTATTGCTGCTTTCAGTGTTTTATGGGAATAACAATGATGGAACTTTCTTTTTCTTCAGATATGTGAATATTTGTCTAGCAAATAGTTGTCCATTTAGCACTGACTATTGCCATACACTGTTAGAGAACACCCTGATGTTTTTCTCCTGTTCATGATGTAATGTCATGACTGGAGATCCTAGAAGTGTTTGAATCCACTTTTTCCACTTCAGGGAAATTTGTATTCTTAAGTCATTTAATAGCCTTAGTGTGGTCTGCTGGTTGGTGATTGGTCATTGTAAGACCAAATGTGACTACTCTTTCTAGAGATCCTCTGGCCTTATCCTTTCAGTAGCTGATAGAACAAGTACTGGGGGCTCTGCTCAGCTGCTTTCAGTCTTACTTGTTGAGATCCTTAGTTCAGAGGAAGCAATCACCCTTACATCACCATATCACATATCTCAGATTATTTAGATGTTTCATACTTTTCTTCTAACTACAAGTGGCTGTCATCAGATCTTCTCTTCTGTGACATTGCTTTCTCCATGTGAATTTGTCCTTCACTCTCAATAATTCCTGTATATTGTATAGTGATGTTTTAATGGGTCTCCAATCTTCATTTTGACACTACAATTTACTTTAATCCCATTATCGAATTGTATTATTAATTAGATGAAACTTAGATAAATTTTGTATTGATTTTAAATGTTAAAACAAATCATTTAACAATAACTATTTGCATATTCTGATGGGTTAAAATTTTATGTAAAACAAAGCAAGCTTTTCTTGTTGTTGTTCCTAAATAAGGTTTCAAAGACTGAGAAGAAAAAGTAACATAACTGATGTGCTCCGTCTTCTGTGGGCTTGATGAGCCCCTGAGTCTCTTGTACCAGGGTGTGGATGAATAAATCTGCAGTTCCTGTGGGCTGTCCAGTCTCTACAAAATTCAGCATGTGCAACATTCAAAGATGAATGAGTTGGATTATCTTAGGGCCTTGTGCTTGTTCCCCGTTTCTCCATGCAGATTGTCATATGTGTTAGACCTATGGTGAATATAAAAACTACTGAAAGAATTAAAAATTCCTGTGGCTTAATTTCTTAAGAAGTGGAGAAGAGAATTTGGAACATTCCTGAGTTTCAATGTACAGCGTTAGATGGGAATTTTCTCTCTTACCCCTCCCCATCCCCATACATTCCTCCTTTCCTGTGTTTGTCACTCCATCTGGTCCTCTCTCTTTATGAATTGCCAATAGATCCCAATACCCTAGTACTGTAATCTGAGTACTCCATTTCATCTTTGGTCTTCTATTATACACTAGTAAATGTCTTTTTTTTTTCTGTTTCTCTTCTGCTCTACTGATCTACTTAAGATGTACACTACAGCTTCAAAGGGTATTCTCTCAACTAGTAGAGATTGTTTCTCATTATTTGTGACTAGGAAACATTTTGCCAGTTATGCATTTTTTTTTCCGAATGAACTTACTCATCAGCCATCAAATTTCATTAAAATTCCTGCTGGGAACATAATGGTGGTTACACTTGGTTTCATGTGAATGTCATCTTTATATTGAGGTGTCCTCACAGCTGGGGACACAGCTTCTCTCAGTGTTCCCAGAAATTCCTTGGCATTGCTCAGAAACTCTTCTTACCATCTTCTTCTTGTCAATACAAATCCCTCTGTAATCCCTTACTGCTCCCTACTAGCTGTAGGCATCAGTTTTATCACTTAGTGAAACCTACTAGCTAGGTGAATGAGTTTCCATTCCCTTTTCTCAGCACCCTTTCTGCTTGTATACTTGTATAGAGCGAATATAATTTCTTGTTTTGTGAATGTAACTTGGGAATTTTTAAAAAACATTTTTAAAATAATTATTTTAATTGAAATAGATATTTTTTGAATTTTGAAAATTAAATTATTTTATTTACATTCCAAATGGTACTCCCTTCCTGGTCCTCTCTCCCAGATATCTTCAGCCCATTCCCATCCTATTTTACCCCCGAGAGAGTGTTTCCCCACCACCACCAACGTACTCTTAGCTTTCCCCTCCCCTAGGGCATCAAGTGTCTATAGGATTAGGTGCATTCCCTCCCACTGAGGCTAGAAAATGCAGTTCTCTGCTGCATATGTGCCCGCAGCATTGACTGCCCATGTATGCTCTTTGGTTGGTGGCTTAGTCTCTGGCAAGTCTGAGGGGTCCAGGTTAATTGATATTGTTGTTCTTCCTAAGTAGTTGCCACCCCCTTCAACTCCTTGAATCCTACTCCCAGTTCTTCCATAGGGGCCCCAACATCAGTCCAATGCTTGACTATAAGTTTCTACATCTGTCTCATTCAGCTGCTATAGGGCTCTCAAAGGAGAACCATGCTAGGCTCCTGTCTATAAGCACCACATGGTATCAGTAGTAGTGTCAGGTTTGTCTGTCCATGGGATGGATCGCAAGTTGGCCCATTCACTGGATGGCTTTTCCTTCACATTCTACTCTACTTTTGTCCCTGGATTTTTTTTAGACAGGAACAATTCTGCTCAGAAATTTTGAAGGTAGGTGGGTGGCCTCATCCCTCTACTGGAGACACTGTCTATCTACTGGAGGTTGTTCCTTCAGGTTCCATTTTCACACTGTTGAGCATTTTGGTCAAGCCCATCCCCAGTAAGTGTTGTGAGCCTCTCATATCCCAGGTCTCAGGGACTTTCTATAGGTTGCATCTGCCCTCAGCCCCATCAGCTGCATATTTCCACTCATTCTCCTGCTCTCCTGGACTTCTCTCCTGTCTTCTCACATACTTGATCCTATCCCCTTGTTTCCCAACTCCCACACAGGTCCCTCCCTCTCTCTGCCTCCTGTGATAATTTTCTTCTCCATTCTCGCTGGAATTGAAGCATCCTCACTTGGAAATAGAATTGTATCACATCTCTCCTTTCCTTTCTCCAGCCCTTTCCAGATACACCTCTTCAAACTACTCCCATGACACTAAACTCTTTTTATCATATTTGTTACTCTCATGCATACACACACACACACAGACACACACACAGAGAAACACACAGAGACACACACAGAGACATGCACACACACACAGAGACATACAGACACATACAAACATACACACAGACACATACACACACACACACACACACACACACACACACATACACAGAGGCAGACACACAGACACATACACACACACATTCAGGACTGAACACTCTGCACTGAACAACCAACAAGGATGCTCAGCTCTGGGAGAGGCTAAATTCTCCTTCTAGCAATCAATAATTGCCTTTAGTTCTTTGTCTAAGGATGAGAATTCACAATACATTTCCCCTCCCACATTAACATGTCTTTTTATAATGTCTTTTAATGTGGTAGATTAAATAATGTTGTGTTTTATTGCATTTTTTATTATAATATCTGAATTTGAGCATCCATTAGAGCTTTGAGTTCCAATCCCTATGATTAAAGAAGTTTGTGACTTAGCCTTGTGCCTTGTATAACCTTTACACCATGCACACATTGAAGTTCATAACAGCCTATAAACCTTAATACTTCTCTACTTTAGTTATTATAAGATAAAGTAAAAGTTTAACAATTAAATTTAACATGATACTCAGTATTATAATTATCATTCTTAATTTATTGAAAGATAAACCCATACCAAATGCATTGTAAATTTTGGGATCTTCAGTAAATACTTTGTCTTCAATGCAATTAGGAAAGAGTCAGGTTTGAAAATACAGCTTGATCAAGTGAAAAATTATATTTAGGGTAAAAGAGAAATTCTAATATAATTGGAAGAGTCCCACAACACCCAGAGGAAGCTCCACTCCCAGGTGTGCTGACACACTCAGGATCAGAGAGCAGACCTAAGGCACAAGCTCTGCAGCCAGTCCCACAACACCCACAGGAAGCTCCACTCCTAGCAAGAACCAACATCTGTCCCAACACTGGGAGTAACTTGGACCAGCGGGACCAGGCACACAAGAACTCCGCCAGCCTAGTGACTTGGGTTCCTTCTGGTCTGTCTGGGCTGGGGTCCAGAGCAGACCTTGGGCGAATGCTATGCAGCCAGTCCCACAACACACAGAGAAAGCCACACTTCCACGTGATCTAAGCCCAGGATCCCAGGATCCCAGGATCCCAGAATCACAGGACCACAGAAACTGCTTGACTCTGAGGAGTTCTGACACAAACAGGATCCCAGGCAGGACAGGCTCCAGTCAGATTTAGCAAGGGCAGGTAGCACTAGAGTTAACCAGATGGCAGGGGGCAAGCATAAGAAAATAAACAACACAAACTAAGGTCACTTGCCATCATCAGAACCCAATTCTTCCACCATAGCAAGTCCTGGACACACCATCACATCAGAAATGCAAGATTCAGATCTAAAATCACTTACCATGATGATGATACAGGACCTTAAGAAAGATATAAATAGCA
>NW_022196905.1:178635807-178653866 GCF_008632895.1 Mastomys coucha | reverse complement strand
AGGAAGTCTGTATCCAAAAATCAAGCCTACAATTCATTTCTTGGTGCAGCACAACTATCAACTCTCAGATTACTTACGATGGAGGTAAAAATCCTTTGGTGATGTGAGGGTCATTGAAATACAGCATTATTACAATGAAAAAAGAGCAGCTAAAGAACAGCTTATATATTTCAAAAGTATTTATATACCCAAAAGAAACATAAACAATTAACTAGGGATGTTGCTTGTAAGAGAAGAACAAAGAGTGAGACTGAATGCTTTGCTTGACGTCTGTAACTCTTGTATCAATTTGAAGAAGAGGACTTCATAAGTTGCTCTTTCCCTGAGATGAATGCTTTTCCAAATTGTCACAGCAAATGAACCAAATTCTTACCCTCACCTAATGTCTGTGCCACCCTCCAAGCAGAACCATGGTTCATTAAAAACACTGGTGAATGACTTTATGGATAGACTATCTTAATACACACACACCATTTTTTAAATGAATGTAAACCTATTCTCTGTGGGCTGAGAATAAAGTCACTCACTCAAGTCAAATAGCTTTGACCACAGCAGGAAATCTGTATCCAAAAATTGAGCCTACAAATCACTTCTTGGTGCAGCAGAACTATCAACTTTCAGCTTAGCTACGATGGAGGTAAAATTCTTTGGTGATGTGAGGGTCATTGAAGTACAGCCTTATTAAAATGAAACCCAATGTCTAAAAATTGTTCTTATTTTGGGCTTGTACCACAGTAAAAGCCAAGATTTTAAACTCTACTAAATACAAAAGAAAAAAAAGACTTTATATATTTATGTTCATTTAAGAAAATACTAGTAGTAATGTATTGTTTTGAAGTATACAGTTAATATGTTTGGAGTTAAAAGTTATATTGAGAAAAATATATTTTCACTATTGCTATAGACGAGCATCTACATAAGACTGTTAAATTGATTGTTGTTTTATATCAAACAACTTTTATAATACTCATTTTTATTGTTATAATATTTTATAAATTTTAAAAATATGACAAAAAATACCCTATCAATATGTTCTACATTTGTGAATATGTACATCCAAAAAATCAATAAACTTTCAAAATAAAAAATATATATAATTGGAAAAATGCTTTTGTTTGTACAGGAGGGAAGAAATGAGGATGTGGAACAGAAGGAAATTGATAAATTATTTAGGAGCTGTTTTGCCTATTAGATATATGATGTCAATTTGAAGAGTCTGTATCTTACATTACAAATGAAATCTAAAAATTTATTAAATTTGGGTATGTGCATATATATGTATACTCATGTGCTCATGAGAGTAGATGTAATTGCATATGTTATTACACATTCAACAGGAATCCTAATGAGTGCAAACAGAAAATATAAAAAGTGCCACTTCCAATGTTGAAGGGTTTGGGAAGAACTAAATCAAGAAGGGCAAATTAAGAGGGAATGTAAACAAGTTAAACAAGGGTGTAGCGTTAGTGGAAGCAGAACAAAGATGCTATCTTCAGGGGAACAAGAGAACAATTGCTTTCAACCAGCCAAGCATCAAGAAGACTGAAAATTCAGCTTCTGCTGTTATTTTGATTAAAACTCAGTCACAGTTTGTTTTTAACATATCAGATTTCTAGCAGGATGATACATTCCAATTTCCCCACTGAATGTCTGGAATAAGTCACAGAAGGCATATAGAATATATTAATTGTGAAGCATTCTTTGATAATTTGAATCCACTTTCTTGTTCAGAGGGACCACATACTTATCTAAAATTACTACTAACTGTTTCAAGTATATTGCATGTGTTTGATCTTACTGTTTGTTGCCTACACACATTTACATTGATCACATCAATAAATTTACTTTATTATTTTATTGCTCTTATTAATCACTAAAGGATTCTATTTTTGTTTTTCTAATGGCCTAAATTAGTGTAATGACCGGACATTTCTTGATGAAAAAGTAGAGCTCAATTCCCGGAGAGAGGATTAGTGGAGGAGGGGTTGTTTGTTTTGTTTTTGTTTCTGTTCTTGTTGTTTAGGCAAGTCTGACTAAATTGAAACTTCCCAGGATGATAGTCAGAATTATTCAACTTCCACATGATTATTTTCATGAAGTTTGCTTCTAATCAAGTATCTATCTTAGATGAGTTTTTGAATCTCTAACCTTGCTTCTTTGTGCTTTTCTCATCTGCTTATTCAAACACTTTACAACAAATCATCTTCTTCTTGTTTTCTCTGAGTACAGCCTTTTTACTTTGGTCCTTTAGAGCATTTAGGTAGAACAGCATAGGTAACATAATTCCTATTTAAAGATGAGTCAGCAGACTTTTAAATTTTAAGTGGTGCATCCAAAAATCTGAATTCTATCAGGAGCTTGGACTCAAGGCATGATCACAATATCATTTATTTACCTCATCATTGTAAAAATCTCCTATAGGATATTTGTAATGAATAATTGCAATTTTTCTGATAGAATTATGAACAAGAGAACCTTGTGGGTTTTAAAAATTTGTTTAATGAATGTTAATTATATATTATTGATATATAAATTATTAATTATTAATATATTATTAACTTGTTTAATATATATAAATTATGTTACATTAGTATGTATTCATTTTATTTTTCAATTTAAAATTAAATAAAGTTTCCATATGTTTGTTAGTATGCTTTTATAATAGAACATGGCATATAATTTGAAGATTTTGAGGTCTATTTGGTGGAGATGCGGAATCTTTACTGCATATCTAAAATCAGCAATACAAATGTTACAAATATTAGAATTTGGAATCTATGGCTTTACTATAGTTTACAAGACATCTTTCTTGCTAATGATAGATCCTCTTTAAATTTATGAGATCATATTATTCTCATAAAAGTCATACTGGTAAAGTAGATGTTGACATTTATTGCTGTATGAAGATTTATATCCTGGTTTAATACTACATTAAAATAAACGCCAGTCTAATTAAGATTTGTACCTACTCAATTTTATCTTTAATCTTTACACAAGAAGCATCTCAAATTAGGATGCATTCTTATATAATACACTATAAATTCTACATGTCTGAATGCTTGATCCACTAAATATTAGATTTTTTTTCATATAGTAACATAGGTCAACATTCCCAAATTGTCATCTGCTGCAAAACTCCATACCCATCAAAAACTTACAGATCTTGATTTTGACTGATTTTATTTAATTTTCTGTTTCAGTCAGGATCTTATTGCTATAACATAAATTAGTTTATATTTGTAAATAATGAAAAATGTTTTGTTTGCTTTGATATGAAAATTTAATCTGAACAGTTTTATATTTATACAGTTAAAATTAACTCAAGATTTAAAATTGTCAACCAAGTAAGTGAATGTTTATTAAATGTTTTGGCTAGTTTCATTAAGGAATAAATATAAATCCCCCACAAGAAAAAATGTATTATCATGGCTATGAGATATAGCTGAATTTGAAACATATACACACACAAACACACACACACAATTTCTTTCGGAGATGACATTGCCATACTCTTAATATGTAACTTTGTAATTTATTTTTCATTACTCTCAAGAGTAAATCGATTACTGAAATTATAACAGGTTATTTGTATCATAAATTATAAGATACTATATATATATATATATATATATACAATAAATTTTCCTTTTCTTTATTCCCCCAAGTACTCCCACATACCTCTACTTGCTATTTTTCAAAATTCATTGATTTTTCCCATTAATTGTTATTGCATACTTACATGTATGTATATATAAATTCCAGAACATAGCCTGTTCATTCTGTATACTATTTTTTTTAATTAGTATTTTTAAGTCTGACAATTTGGTATTAGATAACCAATTGATGGGCTTATTCCTGGGGACAACTCTTTATCTTTGCCTTTAGCTCTTTGTATAGGGTTGAGGCCTCCTGGTTTTTCGCTCACCTTCTTTGGGATGTCTAATTTGGTGTTTTTATTCAGCTTGTGTTTGGGCAGCCATGTTGGTGAGACTTTATATGTGTAGCTTCTGACATTACTAGGTGATGTATTCTCATAATAAACTCCCTGATCTTTTCACTTCATCACTTCCTCAATGTTCCTTGAGCCTTAAGTATGGGAGTATTTAGAGATGTATCCATTGTCACTGTGCTAAACAGTTCTCCATTTAAATAGGATGTAGATTACTGCAATGGTCTTTCTTTGTCGCAGAGGAAGTTTCCATGATGGGGAGTGAGGGCTGAACTTATCTGTGGATAAAAGGGCAAAGGGTTAGAATGCAGTTAGAGAATATACTGCCTTAGTAAAGTGGTGGCTGTGAATTCTCTTGCAAGTCCATGCCTTATTTTGGCCTGGATAGTTGGCTAGGTATACAGTATCAGTTTGTTTTTACATTGTGTGTGACTTTCCAAATGGTGTCTCTGTAATATAACTGATATTTAACACAACTTACGCTGTTACTGATTTTCCATTTTCTTTTCTGGGAACTTTTCTTTTTTGTTTTATTATTCCTTTATTTAGTAATTTATTTCTGTGTTCTCATTTTATCTCTTTACTAACTTTTTAAAGTATAAACATTTTCATTTCTACAATCATGTAAAAATTATAAATTCTGTATATCTGCACATTACTCCTCAACATTGAACAATTTCTGACATATTTTTAATTTAAAATAGTCTATGTATCAGTCACTGGCTGAACTAGAACTTATTATGTAGAAAAGCCTGACCTAAAACTCATGAGATCCATTTGCCTCTGCCGTCCAAGTACTGGAATTAAAGTCATTTTACATCATGGCTGGATGAATTCTGAGGTTTAAATTTTTAAAAAATTTCAATTCTAAATTATCTTTCCTTTTGAAATATTTTGCTTCTCTCTTATTAGTTACTTTTTGGCTTTCCTCAGTTAGTATAAATAATAATTTATTTTACCCTTCATCTTCCAACTTGTCCCATCTATTGATTTTTCACATTTCATATTTGTTTTTATGTTATTGGTTCTATATCACTTTTTATTTATATTTTATAGCAAGGTAGTTGATTTCCTATCATATTGTTAGTCATACTTGTTTTTTTCAAGGGCAGTCTGTGCAGTCTGAATGTACCCATGTGTATCCTGAGTTAAAATTATATGAACTCGTATGTGATTTAAGGACCTATTCTTTTTCAGATGTTACACACTATTACATATATGTCTCTCTCATATATATACATTCACAAATGCTATTGTCAATTTAATTAAACAGTTTAATATCACTTGTAGTTAAAACGTTAGAGGCATATGAACTATTTTCTTCAATGTTTACTCTCCAACATGCATTTATCTTTCACCTCCAAATTTTCTACTGTTATCCTTTTCTACAGAAGAAAAGCTTTCTTCATTATTTAATGTATTAAAAGCCAGTTAATTAATGTTATCTCTTGATTATATCAGAAATTTTTATAAAATTTGGTGTATTATTTTCTTTGCACAGGATACCCTGATGATAAATTTTCAGTATTTTACTAAATTTCTTCAAGTATGCTAAGGTGGGTTTGTGTTTGTTTGTCTTCTTTTATTCACATACAATTGACTTTCTGGTAGATCCTACTAATGGTAGATTTTAGATTAAGGCTTCCTTGAGTCAACTCCATGGCTAGTGTGCCCTCTAGACATAGCTGCCATTTTGTGGTCTCAATGCTAATTAATTAGTTGTTCATAATCTCTTAGATTTCTGGTTTTTAAAATCATCTTCCTATAGCCTGTGACCCCAGCTCACCATTCCTTGGTTGCCCTTTGTTCACAGCCCTTCTGGAAGACAGTTTCCATTCAATGTTTCTTTGCATTTAGACTCAGACTCTGTTTGGAACTGTTGCAAAATGTTGGAGTTCTCTATGTGAAACTCTCTCCATTGCTTCACTCCACTCCCAAATTCTAACCAACTCTACAGCACTTGGATTACCTTCCATTTTTATCTCTGCTTGTCACAAAAGTCTAATAACTACAAAAGATAGAAAGTCTTCATAAACATCAAGTTCACCAGATCACATTCCACAGCAACATAGTGCTAATCTGTTTGCTGTTCCCATGACTAAAGCAGGTTATTTAATATAGTTGTCCTGGTTGCAGTTGATTTAATACCAAGAGTACTCTACAGTTTACTAATTGACAAAAGAAACAGTGACACCTATTCTTACCTATCAAATTTTTAATATTTAATATTACCAGTTACAGTTGGCAATATGTTAGATTGTATCTAAGGAACTTCATGGACACAAAATCATTGCATCTTCCAGGCAAACCTACACAGTAGCTTTCAAGGAAATCCAGGGCTCAGGAACACTAAGCAAATTGCTCAGGTTTGTGCAATGAAAAGATCCCAAATTCTAAGGACCAGCCATTCTAGCAAAGCAGCAATGTATATAGTCCTCATAATGTATCTCTTCTTTGCAGAACATTTCTGAGAAATGAAAGATCAGAACTATGAAGGATTTCTCCATAAAATACTTAATACTTCTAAAGCCAATAAAACAATAGAGAGATTGTGTTAAAGAGAAGCAGTATGGACAGCGTCTCCATTGTAAATTATACTCCATCAATGCTTAAATACCATTACTTTTACATATGGAAACGACACCATTCCAAAATGTTCTATAGTGGAGCTGTATGACAGCAGTGCTTCTTATAGTTCATTAATCTTATTTATAGTCATCCATATTACATGTCCTTATTCATTTATTCTATACCATTCCACCTCATTCTTGCACTTTTTAAATAAAAACTTTTGTGTATATCAAATAAAGTTACATGGTTTTTGAGTGAATGGACATTTTCTATTTATTTGAGTAAATATCTAAGATAGGAGTTAATGAATTATATAGGTAATGGCATTTAAAAAAAACAATCTTCTAAATCATTTTCATTTGTCCATAGTCACTTTTCACAGTCTCTAATATTCTTAAGGCCTCTAGTTGCCAACTCTTCATACTCTAAGTGTTGTTGTTGTTGTTACCAGCATACTAAAGCAGAAGTTCTTTACAACTTAACTGAAATTTTTCCAAATGTCTAATAATGATTTCACATGCTTAAGAACCATCTGTATGTATTCGAGGATAATAAACCTTTGCATATGATTATCTATAGTACTCATTAAATACCATTTTTGTTTTCTTGTGTTTTTATGTTAGTTAATATACTTGGCAAATAAACTTGTCATTTTATTGGGATTTATTTTCTTATTAGCGGGTTTTGTCTTAAAGGTTTTTGTCTTTGTCTTATGAAAGAGCTCATTTTTGTCTTCTTATTAATATTCTTCAAAGGAAAGAGTATCAAATACTCTTAAAATGCAATTCAATAATTTTTTGAAATTTTCATTTATGATATATAAAACCAGTGTTAGAATCTGAAAATTCTTTTGAGCCCATAGAATCCTAAAACTATTTTCTTGTTCTAATCTAGAATAATAGTTATTTTAGCCTCCTTTTCATACTGAGAGTAACATTTTTCTTTTGCCCAATTTGGGTAATTAGTTGACTGGTAACCTCCATTCTTTGTTGTATATAATACTATATTTTTATGCATTATCTATGAAATTTTCTATTTGTATAAGTTTTGTAATTAGGCATTTTTAATTTTTACCATTTAGAATACAACCCCGAAAACACATATTCATATCTAGATACACATGCGTATAGTCATACTAGTATTTGATACTATATTAGATATTAGATAAATACTGGCGTTCTAATAATAGAAATATACTAATAGTATATAAATCAGATAGAAACTCTGATATTACCCTTGGAAATGTCTGCATCATTAAAGATCTTTCAATCTACATTTTTATTTAGTCAACTTTTCAGAAAATCTAAAATATCACTAAGTATTTCCAATGTTCAGTGGTTATAATAGTAGGAAACTATTTCAATTAGCTATAGACAATATAAATACATGCTGATATATTTCTGGCCTCATCTTCAATGACTATTGCTCCAGTTATTCAAGAAATTGTATAGACTTGACACTGCCAAAATAGATAAAAATGTTCATTCAAATAAGTAAGCTGAGATTTCTTTTGATGGTACAAGTAGTGTCCTGTTTTTACCACTTCCATCCCCCGAAAAAAACTAAAATTGAAAAGAGTTGCATATGTTAAAGGTGCTCAGTCCACCATGTTGGTTTGAAAATACTAGTAATCTTTAGCTTTACTCTTGATAAATGCATATAGTATATCTGAAATGAGTTAGTATATAAATTACACAATTCTTTATAGTATAAAGAATTCAGGACACAGAAAACCAAGAAAACAAAAAGTCTAATTAAATGGGGAGTATGACAGAGACTTCTCAAAAGATAAAATATAAAAAGGATATTGAAACACTTAATTTTTATACCATTAGCCATTAAAAAAGTGAAAATAAAAATTACTTTGAGATTTCTTCTTATCCCAGACTGAATGAAAATTATCAATAAAGCAGATGAAAAAAATTAGCTGGTATGCATGCAAGAAAATGGGAATATTTATTCTTGCTTGTCGGGGTACCAAATTGGTACAGCAACTTTGAAAAGAAATGTACAGGTTCTTCAAAAATCACAAAAGAGATCTGCCACAAAATCTGCCCATACCACACTTAAATCAATATTTATATCATCATACAGAGATATTTTCTCATCCATGTAAACTTAGCTAGATTGGGAAATACAAAATAAAACAAAATAAAATAAAATTATATTTTAAGCATATAGTAAAACAACAAATGTGGTGCATTGATATTGTACCATTTGGACTATTAATTAGATAAAGCTAGAGACATTCATCCTGAGTAAAGTAACAGGTGTTTTAAATAAAAGTAGCCCCCATAAGCCCATAGAGTGTAGCACTTTTACGAGGTGTGGCCTTGTTAGAGTGGATGTGGCCTTATTGGAGGAAGTATGTCACTGTGGAGGCAAACTTTGTGGTCTCATAAACTCAAGCCAGGCATAGTATGACATTCTCCTTCTGTTGCCTGTAGGTCGAGATGTAGACTTCTCAGCACCTTCTTCAGCACTATCTCTGCCTACACTCTGCTATGCTTCTCATCATGATGATAATGGAAAGAACATGAACATGTGAAACTATTAAGTCAGTCCTAATTAAATACTTTACTTTATAAGAGTTGCAGTGGCCAGAATGTCTCTTCACAGCAATAGCAACCCCAAATAAGTACAGTCATCTAGACTCAGGATATTAGACACTAAGATTTGTGTGTGTGTGTGTGTGTCTGTGTGTGTGTGTGTGTGTGTGTGTGTGCATGCATGTGCATCTGTGTATGTGTATGTATGCTTGTGTGTTATTCATAATATACTGAGGGATTAGATAACTTGTAAGGGACCAGAGTGTGGTCTAGGGACTTTTATAAGAATGGGCAAATAGAATGTATTTTAATAAAGAGCTAAATGGAAGAGTAGAATAAGATTAAATAGGGAAAGAAATTGGAGAAAAAAGTATATGATAGGGTGTGAGGAAGACTTTTTGTAAGTCTATATTGAAACCTGCTTCTCTAGAAGCCTTCTAAAATGTATATATCTATGAGAGTAATTTAAATGGTAGTCTATATACTAGAACAAGCAATATCTCAATAAGGCATCACATTCAACCAAATAAAAATCTCAGTACCAGAAATGGGTTCCATCTTTTGAGTTGTTGGCCAAAGAGGTCCCATAGACATTTGATGAGCGCTATAGGCTATTGTTCGATAACCTGTAAGACCTTGTTACTGAAAACACTTCGTCCATGTGTCATTAAGCAAGGAGACATGGAGCTGGTGCTCAACTGGAAGCTTTATCCGCAATGACTAATGTTCATAATGGTGTAGGATAATATACATGCTAATGAGGAGAAAAGTAGTCATTGACCTCATTCAGCTATAAACTCTGGAAGCTTCAAGAGCAACCTTCCTGAAAGATACAACTACTGGTACAATAGTGGCATAAAGGCTGTGGGAGTAATCAATTACATTTGTAACATGTGTTTAAGGCATGCTCCATGAGATGGAACCCCTTTTTAATAAGGCCAAGAACCTGAGGAGACTAGATAGGTCATGGGCCTTAGTGGGAAACCTCCTATTATCATTCTACTGAAAAAACATAGAAGTAAGATGATACCTCATAGCAAACTGCTATACCAAGAGACCAGAAGTTTGCTCACCCTTTATTAGGTGAGGGCATACTTTCAATAGTTAGTAAATTACACAGATACTGACAACCAGATAATGTTCAGAAATGATAGTCTTTGAAGTACTAATTCCTGAATGTTATGTCTTCACCAAAACTCTCTCTTCAAGGTAAAAGAAACTTCAGAAAAATTGATAGAGCCAAAGCTAGTGGGTGATTCTAAGATCATTTATCCAGACTCAAAGGGCTGATGCACATGTAATTTACAGATGCTCTGACAGTGTGAACAATACCTGCATAGGATGAAGTGAGGCAAAATCCTAGCATGGAAAATAATTGTGCAGAAAGCCCCACCCTGAACCAAAAATTTGCCACTGACATCTGTGGAGAGAGGGAAAATCAATTTCAATGAAATTACACTGAATCATCATACGCTAGGGCAAGCCTCACATTATGAGTAGATGCCCTACACAAAATAAACACCATGTTTTTTTCTGGTTTTATTTGTGTATTGTGTATTCTCTCCAGCTATTGTTTTGGTTTAGTTTTGGATCGGTTTTTAAGAGGCATAAATAATATGATTTTGATTGGGGAGGAAGAGAAGGACAGGTCTAGAAGTGTTGTGGGAAGAAAAGTAATATGTTCAAATATACTTCATGTTATCAAAGAAACTATTTCTAAATAAGCTATGATACAAATCAAAATATATGATATCTCAAAAAAATCTGAAAGTATGAAATACTTGTTATACAACTATGAGAATCTGAGTTGCCATCAATAGAATCCATATTGAGACACAAGGATGGCAGTAAGTATTCATAATTCCAGTACTTGTAGCTAGAGACAGAAAGAGTGAGGGTCAAAGTAAGATTGTGTTTCAAAAGAAATAATAATATGGAGGGATAATAATAATTGTTGAATAATTCTGGCAATCTTTGCCCTTTATATCCATCTTCATGCATGTTCCCCTACAGTGAGAAAATGGAAGCTCATGTTCAAAGGGAGAGTCAGAAATACGGACATGTTACCACAAATCAACAAGCTTCACACTAGTGGATATGGAATACTAGAGGATGTATGTAAAGATTCAAAAGTTGTATTGGTCTTCCAAAAATATTTACCAAAGTTCAAAGTCTTATCTTGCAAATTAAAATAGTAAAATCCTCTATTAAGTCAATAGGAAGAGAAAGGCACTTAGTGTGAAGGATATCACTTTGCTAACTGAGACTAATATTTTTTCAACATAACCTTGAGGTTTTGCCACATAATTGAAATAAAAGAGTAAGGGTAAAATTATCAAGATTATAAAAAATAAGGAAGCAGAGTTTATTAGTGATATGAAGCCATATGGAGAAAATGTAAATAGCAATTTAAATCAAGCTAAGAATAGACTTGGTTTCATAATTCTACAACACTCCCAAATACATACAACCAGCAAAAAGATAAAATGACATAAAAGAAAAGCTACAAATATCACTTGCCCCACGAAAGGCCTAGAATGGTAATTTAAATTCTTTGACTTTTTAAAAATATTACCTATCTAACCTATCCATAAACTGTTGTCTAGATATTTGAGAATGGGTGAAGATGTTATTTTCACCTGAAAAAGTAATTATTACAATCCTTTGCTTTAATGATACTAACAACCAAACACCTTTCCACGATTCACTCTAGAAGCAAGAGATGAAATAGAAAAATGTAATTTTGTGACATTCTCATAACAATTCTAGAAGCTGACATCACCCTATTGCCCTGGGCTCACCATTGTATCAATGGGTACAGATTTCTGATTGGCAAAACACCACACCTGGTATTATGTAATTCTATCCTCTGTCACTAGGCCATCTCTGTCTTATTCAGATATCTTAGTCCCTGTGTTCAACAAAAGACTACTTCCCCACAATCAAACCTCCATGGTTATCTAAGTCAATGAACAGCTCTCTTACCCCTATTTAACTCCCATGGAGACTCCCACAAAGTGCAGATTTACTGTCTTTTATTTTTTGCTCCCCATATGCATTCCTTCAGCAATCTCTGAGGCCCTTAGGTCTCTGCACAGCAGGCTTAATCTCCTTTCCTTAGGATGTGTCAACCTAATAACCTTTGTTTTCCTGTGCCTGACCTTTATGACATCACCTGTAGAGTCACTACATGTGCACATACCAAACACTTGCTACTAAGTAATCCAAGACAGAAGGGCCACAACAACTCTAGAGTACGTCATTTTATGTTTTGGGTTCACTGCTTGGAGCACATAACAAGGCCATCAGGATGTTATATAGCTATGCACTTCTGAAGAATAGGGTGTCTCTGACCTTGGCTTAGGTAGTCTGGATGTATTGGAGGATAATTAAGATGATAAACGTTGATATTCATTAGATGGAACTATATTATATCCTTATTGTTTCCACTGATATTTTTATACCCAAACTAACACATTTAATTTTCAATAAGTATCCTAGTCATTGATCAGGACATCACTGGGAATGTAAGCATAAAAATCACTGGGTATCTCTGCAGATTAACAAGCATTTGGGTTTTGTTTTATGTGTTTAATTATTCCCAAGGCTTTTATCTATGAGAAAATTAAAACTTCTTCCTTTAAATCATATCATGTTCATTAACTCAAATAAAATGACAGAATATGGTTTTCTTGTATAACTTCATGGGCTCTGAGTAATATTTGGGTATATTCATTCTTAGTATATCATAGGTTTTATTCTCAGGACTCTTGATTAATTTACATTAGATATGAGTAAATTATACTTTCCCTATACATTAATTCCCCCTTCATAAAAAATGTCTTTCTGACAACTTTGTTTAAGCCCAAAGTGACAGTTATACATGTATTTTCTAAATAATTTCTAAAAAAAATGCATCCTATCTCTCATGGGTAAATTTTTATGAATACTTCCCTGGGGATAGAAAGCTGATCAATATATGCTCTGTATTTTGAAATCTAAAGCACCATTAAACAGATTAGAAAGGTATATGATACTTTTAGTATCCACTAATGTTTCTTTTGAGCACCTCTGTGACAAAATAATAGCAATATTCACATCCAAGTGAAAATTAATATTTACTTGGTTAATATATGATACAATATACATGTATATATGAAACATGTTAAGTATATTTTAATTGCCTCAAACAGAGAAATAATTTACCACTACTCAACAACAACTATTATTACTATTATTAACATCATTTCATTTTATAGATGAGGAACTATAATTAAAAACAGCTGATACCTATTTCAAGGAGCTTCTTTAATGAGAGGTAAAAGTTACTCCTATCTATGTATACCAGTTAAGTACTAAGCATAACTGTAAATCATATCAGTTTGATAAAAATCACAGGAGTTAAGCTCTTCTCAGAAGCCTATGAATTCTTTAGCCATAAATATTTGGCAAGGTTTATAGGGACGGACATTTATCTTCCCTCACTGAGTCAGCCAACTCTCACTTATCTTCAAGATGAGAGCTATCGTTTAATCGTTGAAGATAGTTCCTCATCCTGCCATTATTGTGGTCTGCAGGCCTTCCACCTGCTCTTCTTCCTTGGCTTCTCACATAGCACCTTCCAGTGTCAGAGCTATTCCCTTCCAACCTGCACAGAATAGCTTCCCAAGTCAATTCCACATCAGTGTTTCCTAGTTCTGTGTCTGCAGTGTACAGGGGAGGATACATGCCTGGCACTCCTGTTTTTGTTACAGAATCTATGGGTTTGGTAGGGAAGCATTATCACCTCATTTATATCTCCTTTTAAACTGCACATACACACACACACACACACACACATGCACACACACACATATACATATACACACATGCACACACAAACACACATGTGCACACACACACATGCGCACACACACAATACACACATGTGCACACACATACCACACACACATATACCACACAGACATACCCACACACCACATTCACACACACACTCACAGTAATACCACACACACACACTAATACACACACACATACACAAACTACATACACAACACACATACACATACACACATGACACACATACACTCACACACACACACACACATACACACACATATACACACATACACACATACACACCACACATACATACTTACATACACATACACACACACACTCACATACACACCACAAACACTCACACACACACACTACATATACACACATCACACACACATTCACACACACAAACTCACACACACCACACACACTCACATACACATACACACACACACCACACACACATTGTATTTTTAAGCAAGTGTATAAAAACAATCTTTCCCATGACTTTTTTGAACATCTTTAGTTTTATTTACTTAACATTCATCCATTTTCCTCATTTCTCCCTTCCTTCTCTTTTTAAAGTTCATAGCCCATTTTTCTAATTTCTCCTACTGTCTTTGTCTCTGGAGCTCCTCCATCCCATGCTTCCAGAGTTCCTCTCTATATTTCTGGCCTTTGCAGTTACTTAAAAATCAAATTTGAAATTTAAAGATCCAGATCTGAAATTCTGGAGAGATAATGTGCCAGTTGTCTTCCTGTGTCGATGTAACTTCATTTAATATAATATTTTCCTGTTCCATCCTCTTACCTCCAAATTTCATGATTTCAGTTTTTTATAATCTATTTTTGCTTTCTCTGGCCCTGGAACAAGGGAATTCTCTGGCCCTGGAACAAGGGAATGATATGTCTATATTACATGTCAAAGCAGACCTGACCTCCAGGTTCTCCCAGCATCCCTCAGCATCCTATCTGGCATACCTTGCCCCTAACCCTGTACTTTCCAGGCCAGGAGCTGGGCTGTCCTTCTGTCAGAGGCTCTCCCCTATATAATACAGACATTCTGGTCTCCCCTTCTCATTCTCCTCTTTCTCTGCCCACAGGCCCTTTTTCTCTTTCTCTTCCATCTCTCTTCCTCCCCATGGTAACTTCCCTGGCCTCAGACCTTGAAGCCAGTGAACTTGCCGACTAGAAAGCAGTTGTCCAATAAACCTTCCTTTAACATAATCTAATCTGGCTTGAATTGGCTCATTTCACTGGCAGCCAAGAAATAAACTATTGCTACTGAATTTCCACAATGTGTATGTTCCACGTATTCAGTATGTGTTAATAACTTGAAAAGATTTAGTTGTATCATTTTTTTTGTGTGTGAAAAACAAAAGCCTGAGCAATTATCTCTACAATAGGATATGGTGTCCTTAGGACATCTGTTAATGAGTGATGTGACTAGATCATAGAGGGGATTCACAGTCAGTCCCTAGAGATTTCTCCTCTCCAATTTTCACAGTGGCTGCACAAGTTTGCAACTCATTCAGCAGAAAATGGGATTCGCTTTTCCTCACATCCTTCCCAGATTCACTGTCAGTGGTTCTCTGGATCTTAGCCTTCCTGACATCACTTCTGATGTGGACAAAACCTCAATGTCGTTTTAATTTTCAGTTTCATGGGATTTGAGAGTGTTATTACAGTATTATTAATATTGCAATTACACAGAAAAGCAAATTAATGGCTTTGGAGAGATAAGCTTGTAGTTAAAAGCACTTGCTGCCTTTAATAACACAGCTTTGGGTCCCAGAAGCTCCGTGGCAAATAATATCTTTGGTGACTCAAATTTGGTTCCATATGCTGACCTTGAGTTGATAGAACTATGTGATTCCACAAATGCCACTGGAGCAAGCAATCAAACAAGTCTTCTAATATCACCATAGATGTTAAAGGATGTAAATATGATAATACCCACAGGAATTCCAAGAGAAATATCATCACTATAAAAACTTCCTCAAATGAAGAAGATGAGTATTCAAAATTTAGAAAAACATTATTTGACTTGTTCAATGAAAAGATTGAAAACTGAGAAAGTGAGAGGATCAAAATGTAGGTCAGGCTTGACGAGTACAGGCTCACTTATAGCAATAAGGATACTAATCTTAAATATTACATGAAAGGTTGTACTAGAAACATTAAAAATAATGATAAACAAATAATTTACAAACAAAAGGCTTTAGATCTAAACATGTGAATAATTTGAAAACAACATAGTAAAAAAAAGCATAGCATGCCAGTCACCCAAGCAGGTCAGCATTATTCCATTAAGATCAGACAAAGCATACTTCAACATAAAAAGGAGCGACGCAAGAGGACTATGCAAAACCCTACACATACAAAGAAAAATATAGAAAAATAGTTTGGGGGTTTTTAATTATTTTTTGTTTGTTTTTTTGAGACAGGCTCTTGCTTTGTAACCCAAGCTACCCTTAGGTTTGCAATAGTCCTGCCTCAGTCTCCTAAGTGCTGGCATTCTGAGTGCGCTGTACCCCACATGGCTACCCAAATACCTTGTGTACAAGTATAGGGTCTTTTTGGAAAACTAGCACTTTTGAAATAGCAAGCAGTTTAACTTAGAATCTGCTACTTGTTTTTGTAATGAAACACCAACACTTATGAGCTCATGTGCTACCTGTGACTGCTTTTGGGTGGCAGGGGAAGAGTTGAGTATTTCTAACATGTGACCCATGAGTTCTAAACTATTTACTATTTGTCACTTTCCAGAAAGTACTTGGTGGCTTTTGTTAGATAAATGGATAAATGGATCACAAAATGCTTAAAATCTTAAATATAAAGATAGCAAGCAAAATAGATGTATAAAATGTACTGTTATTTCTTTCTCCCTTCCCTCAGTCCCTCCCTCCCTCCTTCCTTTCCTCCCTCTCTCTTTCTCCCTCCCTGCCTTCTTTTCTTTCCTTCTTTCCTTCCTTTCTTCCTTCCTTCCTTGTTTCTTTCTTTTTATTTTTCCCCTTTTAACGTTTATTTATTTTTTATATGTATGAGATAGCGCAGGGCCTCAGTAGATAAATTCCAAGTGTTGGTTCTCTCCTACCATGTGGGTTCCCAGACATGAACTCAAGTCGTCAGGCTTAGAGACAACTACTTCTTCCTACTGAGCCATTTTGCCTGTCCTCATACCTTGTTCTTGAATAATAAATTAATATCATGAATACATCAGCTCTAGAAAGACTAGCCCATTGTTTTAGTCAAAATGTTAACAAAATATAGTTATTATGTTTTCTAAGATTAATTTTTCATTGATTTTTTTTCAATTACCTCCTAATTGTACTGCCCCCCTTCTCTCAGTATCAACCTCAAAAATCCCTCCATACTTTACTCCTTTCCCTTCTCTCAGAGAAAGGGACTCCCCCCCTTTTAATATGACCTTGCCTTGGGACATCAAGTTGCTGCAGGACCAAGCACAGCTTTGCCTACTGAGGCCCAACCAGACAGTCCAGCTAGGGGAAGGGGATACAATGACAGACAACAGAGTTAGAGACAGCCTCTGTGCCAATAGTTAGGGAACACACATGAAAACCAAGCTGCATATCTACTCCAAATATTTTGGGGGCCTAGTTCTAGCCTGTGATTGCTCAGGAGGTTGGTGGTTTGGTCTCTGCATGCCCCATGGGCCCAAGTTAGTTGACTCTGTAGATCTTGTGGTGTCCTTGCACCTTAGGCTTGTTCAATCCTATCCCTACTCTTCCACCAGATTCCCAGAGCTCCACCTGATGTTTGGCTCTGAGTCTCTGTATTTAATTCAATCTGCTAATATATTAAACCTCTCAATGACAAAGGGAAAATGGATAAGATAATAATAAATATGAAGGTAAAATAAAATAGACATTGGCTTTTCAGGCACTGCAAATGGATAAAGGGAAAAAGATTGAACTTTTATAGAATTAGTCATGAGTGAGTGTGCACAGGAATATCAGAAACAGAGGAAAGATAGTGGGTGTGAGTACAAGATTACTATTGGTGGAATGAAGACAAAAAGAGGATGGAACAAGTATACAATAATATTCTTTTTTTTTCTTTTTGATATTTTCTTTATTTACATGCGAATTTCTCCATTCCCAGTTTCCCCTCCAAAAAACAAAAAA
>NW_022196905.1:178620279-178635325 GCF_008632895.1 Mastomys coucha | reverse complement strand
TCTTCTTGAGTTCCTTGTGGAATGTGGGTTGTTCTTCCTGTATTCCAGACTTCTGCACTAATAACAATAATGAGTAGGGATTTTGAGAAGATGAAGATTCTGATGGTCTGGGTACAAGCTGAAAAAACACAATCTAGTGTGCCATCTGAGTGTGACCTATAAAAACATCTAAGAATTCATGCCATTTAGAGAAGCATTTAGGAGAATCATTATCCTTCAGGGCCAATCAAGTTTCACTTAGAGTAAATAGCAGCAAAATGTTTTAATGATCTTTATAGTAGAAAGCTGGCTTTTCTCTATCTCATTTACTGAATCACATGCTTTAATAAATAAGAGGTACTAAAAAGGCATCAAAATAAAACACCTTTAATGTGGCTTTCCGGATAGGTAAAGTCAGAATACGCTGAATTCATAACATGGATATTTCAAAGTCATAAAGTAAAGATTCATATACTCATTCCCCTGTGATCTTCCCTTCCACGTTCAACAGGCCCTACAGCAACTTTTATTTTTTTATATCAAGCCTTCCTATCTCTGAATCAAAGTAAGCGCATTTAGTTAATCCAATGTTTGTGAAGGAAGTCAGTGATGTTCAGTTAAATACACAAGAAAGAAAGAAAATTATTGTTTGGAAGATGGATTGAGTACACTGATATTAAAATGCAAAACTCAAGTACATGAGTAAGGAATAACTTCCTTGTTTGTTTTAGAAATTCTACAACTTGAATTTATATCTTTATTATAGCTAGTATCACAATCTAACTCCATTCATATGTTTTGTAATGAACTTCGGCTTCCTTTATCTTTCATAATATTCACTTTACATAAGGAATAATGATGCTTCCATGTGTAATTTCACCAAAAATGTTAGCTATGGCTGTCTTATTTCTGCTGACACAGTGGATGAAAATACTACATAAAAGTAATATATAATCCTACATAAAATTAGAAACAATTTGCAGATATCTCAAGGTAGTCATGAGGCAGTGCTAATAGATATCAGTTTCCCCTTTAGATGCTATACATTATTTATGCCATAACTTGTCATATTGCACAGATATTGAATTTTCAGACAGTAAATTATTTTTTTCAAATCCTGCTGTGAATTCTTTTCTGTTTTTTAAATGTTTTTATTTTATGTATTTACATTCCAAATGTAGTTCTCCTTCCCAGTCTTCCCTCTGCAAGCCTCCCACCCCATCTTTCCTCCCCTTTGCCTCTAAGAGGATTCTCCCCCACCCAACCCCCCATTACTGCTCCTAGCATTACCCTGCACTGGAGCAACAAGCCTCCACAGGACCAAGTACCCACCTCCCACTGATGCCATATGAGGCAGTCCTCAGCTGCATACGTAGTGGGAGCTATGGACCAATTCACGTGTACTCTTTGATTGGTGATTTAGTCCATGGGAGTTCTGAGGAGTCCGATTACTTGGTATTCTTGTTCTTCATATGGGGTTTACAATGCCCTTCAGCTCCTTCAGTCCTTCCCCTAACTCCATTGGCATTGCTGGGCTCAAGTCCAGAGATTGGCTGTGAGTATCTGCATCTGTCTTAGTCACATGCTGGCAAAGCCTGTCAAAGGACACTTCTGTCCGCAGCACTTCTTGACATCAGCAATAGTGTTAGGGTTTAGTGTCTGTGGATGGAATGGATCCCAAGGTAGGGCAGTCTCGGGATGGCAATTCTTTCAGACTCTGCTCATTTTTTGTCCCTGAATTTTCTTTAAAAAGGAACAATTGTGGATTAAGGATTTTGAGATAGGTAAATGACCCCATCCCTCAATGGGGCCATATCTATCTGCTGGAGGTGGTCTCTTCAGGTTCTATTTCCCCTGATGTTGGGTATTTCAGCTAACATTATGCTCATTGGGTCCTGGGAGCCTCTAGCATCCCTGGCATCTGGCACTTCCTAGTGCACCCCACCACAACATTTACATATTTCTCTTCATTGACCTGACCCTCTAGACATCTCACCTGTCTCTTCCCACACCTGATCCTGCCTCCATTTTTCCTCTCCCTCCTCCCTCCCACCCAAGTCCTTCCCTCCCTCTGCCTCTCATGACTATTTTCTTACCACTTCTAAGTGAAATTAAAGCATCCACACTTTGGCCTTCCTTCTTCCTAAGCTTCATATGGTCTGTGAGTTGTATATTGGGAGTTCTGAACTTTGGGATTAATATCCACTTATCAGTGAATATATACCATGCTTGTCCTTTTGGGTCTGGATTACCTCACTCAGAATGATATGTTCCATTTCCATCCATTTACCTGCAAAATTCATAAAGTTGTCATTTTTAATAGTTAAGTAGTATTTTATTACAAAAAAATACCACCTTTTCTGTATCCATTCTTCCATTGAGGGACATCTGAGTCGTTTTCAAGTTTGGGCTATTATAATTAAGTCTGCTATGAACATAAAAGAGGACATATCCTTGTTATATGTTGGAACATCTTTGGACATATGCCCAATAGTGGTATAGCTGGGTCTTCAGGTAGAACTATTTCCAATTTTCTGAGGAACTGCCAGATTGATTTGCAAAGTGGTAGTACCGGCTTGCAATCCCACCAGTAATGGAAGAATGTTCTTTCGCCATATCCTCACCAGCATGTAACCTCCATGTAGAGCAGTACCATTTGTTGACAATACTTGGCTTTTTCCACTGTATAGTTTTGGCTTCTTTGTCAAAATCAAGTGACCATAGGTGTCTTTCTGTGGTTTCTTTCTGTGTCTTCAATCTTATTCCATTGACCTACCTGTCTGTCTCTATACCAATATCATGTGGTTTTTATCACTATTGCTCTGTAGTATAGCTTGAGGTCAGAAATGGTGATTGCCCCAGAAGTACTTTCATTGTTGAGAGTTATTCTTTTTACTATGATGGGTTTTTTCTTATTCCTAATGAAGATGAGAATTGCTCTTTCTATCTCTATAAATAATTGAGTTGGAATTTTGATGGGAATTGCATTGAATCTGTAGATTGCTTTTGATAATTTGACCATTTTTACTCTGCTAATCCTGCAGATCCATTAGCATAGAAGATCTTTTCATCTTCTGAGATCTTCTTTGATTTCTTTCTTCAGAGACTTGAAGTTCTTGTCATACAGATCTTTCACTTTCTTGGTTAGAATCACACCAAGATACTTTATATTATTTGTGACTACTGTGGAAGGTGTTGTTTCGCTTACTTCTTTCACAGCATATTTATCATATGTGTAGAGGAAGGCCACTGATTTGTTTGAGTTAATTTTATGTCCAGACACTTTGTTGAAGTGTTTTTTTTTTAAACAGGTATAATAATCCTGGTAGATATTCTGGTAGAAATTTTGGGTACACATATGTATCACATATCATCTGTGTACTGGCTGCTTTTGTGTGTCAACTTGACACAAACTTGAGTTATCACAGAGAAGGAAGCCTCCCTTGAGGAAATGCCTCCTTGAGATCCAGGTATAAAGGCATTTTCTCAATTAGTGATCAAGAATGGGAGGGCCCATTGTAGGTAGTGCCTGCCCTGGGCTGGTAGCATTTTCAGTATCTAATGAGACAATCATGTGATTTTTTTTCTTTGAGTTTGTTTATGTAGTAGATTATATGTATAGATTTCCATATATTGAACCATCTCTGTATCCCTCAGATGCAGCCTACCTGATGGTGGTGAGTGATGGTTTTGATGTGTTCTTGGATTTGGTTAGGGAAAATCTTATTGAGTATTTTTGCATTGATAGTCATAAGAGAAATTGGGCTGAAGTTCTCTGTCTTTGTTGGGCTTTTGTGTGATTTAGGTATCAGCATTACTGTGGCTTCATAGAACAGATTAGGTAGTGTTCCTTCTGTTTCTATTTGTGAAATAGTTTGAGAAATATTGGTATTAGATCTTTGAAGGTCAGATAGAATTCTGATCTAAAACTTGGGCTTTTTTTAAGATGGGAGACTTTTAATGACTTCTTCTATCTCCTTATGTGTTATAAGCTTATTTAGAGAGTTTATTTTGTCCTGATTTAACTTTGGTGCCTGGTATCTGGCTAGAAAACTACCTACTTCGTCTACATTTTCCAGTTTTGTTGAGTATAGGCTTTTGTGTAGGGTCTGATGATTTTTTCTGAATTTCCTCCCTTTCTGTTTTTATATCTCAATTTTCATTTCTGATTTTGTAATTTGTTTTTTGATTCTTTGTATAGTTCTCATTGTTTCTAATTGGTTGATTTCAGCCCTGATTTTGGTTATTTCCTGGCATCTACTCCTCTTGGCTGTGTTTGCTTCTTTTTGTTCTAGAGCTTTCACGTGTGCTGTTAAACTGCTAGTATGTGCTCTCTCCAATTTCATAATGAAGGCATTCAGGGCTATGAATTTTCTTCTTAGCACCACTCTCATTTTGTCCCATAAGTTTGGGCATGTTGTATCTTCATTTCCCTACAATCCTAGAATCTTTTTAATTTCTTTATTTCTTCCCTTTCCAAGTTACCATTGAGTAGAGACTTGTTCAATTTCCATGAGTATGTGGTCTTTCTGTTTTTGTTATTATTAAGTACTAACCTTAGTCCATGGTGATCTGATAGAATGCTTGGGATTATTTCAATCTTCTTATATCTGTTGAAGCTTGGTTTTGTCTGATTATATGATCAATTTTGGAGAAGGTTTCAGGAGGTGCTGAGAAGGAGGTGTATTCTTTTTGTAGGGTGAAATGTTCTATAGATATCTGTGAAATACAGTTCATTCATAACTTCTGTTAGTTTCACTATTTCTATGATGTATTTATTGGTGAGAGAGAGATGGTGAAGTGTCTCACTGTTATTTATGAGGTTCATTGTGTGTTTTCAGCTTTAATAACATTTCTTTTACAAATGTAAGTACTCTTGCATTTGGGGTGTAGATGTTCAGAATTGAGAGATTATCTTTATGGATTTTTTCCTTTATTGAGTATGAAGTAGCCTCTATCTCTTTTGATAACTTTTAGTTGAAAGTCTATTTTATTGTGTATTAGGATGTGTACTCCAGCTTGTTTCTCAGGCCATTTGGTTGGGAATCTTTCTTCCAGGCTTTTACTCTGAGGTAGTGTCTGTCTTTGTCACTGACTTTTGTTTACTGTATGCAGCAAAATATGCTGGGTCTTGTTTGTGCATTCAGTCTGTTAGTCTATGTCTTTTTATTGGGGAACTGAGTCCATTGATATTGAGAGACATTAAAGACCAGTGATTGTTAGTTCCTGGTTTTAATTGTTGTTGTTTCGATGTAGTATTATGTTTATATGGTCCTCTTCTGTTGGGTTTGTTGTGAGATGATTCATTTCTTTTTGTTTTTCTTCTTTGTAGTTATCATCCTTGTGTTTCAATTTTCCTTCTATTATTTTCTATAGGGCTGAATAAGTGGAAAGATATTGTTTAAATTTAGTTTTGTTCTGGAATATCTTGGTTTCTCCACCTATGGTGATTGAGAGTTTTGCTAGATATAATACTCTGGGCTGGCATTTTTTTCTCATGACTTCTATCCAAGATCTTTTTGCTTTTAGAGTCTTTGTTGAGAAGTCTGCTATAATTCTGATAGGTCTGTCCTTACATGTCACTTGACCCTGTTCCCTTACCACTTTTAGTATTCTTTCTTTGTTCTATTTATTTAGGGTTTTCATTATTATGTGATTGGAGGAATTTCTTCTTTTATATCCTGGACAGTTTTGTTCAGTTCATTCACTTGCTTGATTGTGTTTTCCTGTGTTTCTTTAAGGTATTTATGTGTTTCCTCTTTAAGAACTTCTACCTGTTTATCTGTATTCTCCTGTATTTCTTTAAGAGTATTATGTCCTCCTTAAGGTTCTCTATCATCTTCATGAGATAGGACTAAGGTGAGGATCTTGCTTTTCAGGTGTGTTAGGGTATCCAGGGCTTGCTGTGGTGGGAGAATTGGGTTCTGATGGTGCCAAGTGGCATTGTTTTCTGTTGATTATGCTCTTGTCCTTACTTCTTGCCATCTGGTTATCTCTGGTGTTTACTGGCCTTGCTATCTCTGACTGGACCCTCTCCCTCCTATGAGCCTGGTTATGATGGGCCTCCTTCAGTCAGGCTATCTCTGGGTGTGGGAGGGGGTCTGAGTCATCTAATCTGTGAGCCTCTAAGCCTGGTTGTGATAGACCTCCTGGGAGTCAAGCTGTCTATGTGTGGGGGAAGGGTTCTGGAGTGTCAGAACTGCCCTAGGCAGAGTTGCTGACCAGAAGGAAGATGTATCTCCAGCAGGGCAGAGAGGCCCTTCATTGGCTGAACCCTTTGGGGGGTCGCAGTTAGGCCAGGTATTGGGGCAGAGGGGTTCTCACCCGTGAGCCTGGTTGTGAAGAACCTCCTGGGAGTCAAGATATCTCCAGCTATGGGTAGGGGTAGGGGAAGCTTGAACAGACAATCTGCTTCCAGGCACAGTTGTGGACAAGAAGGAAGATGTGTTTCTGGCAGGTCAGATAGGACCTGCATCTGCTGGGCCCCATGGTGGTCTCAGGTAGGCCAGATATTGAGGTGGAAATCTCACATATGAGCCTGGTTTTGATAGTTCTCTTGGAAGTCAAGCTGTCTCCGTGTATGTCTTGATATCCTGTAACTCACTATGTAGATGAGGAGGTCCTTGAACTCAAAGAGATTCACAGGCCTCTGTCTCAGTAGCTCTGGGATTATAGATGTATACCACTACTCCTGGTCCAAATTTTTATTACTATTGCAAAATATTATCTTATTTTTACAATGATAAACTCAATATGTGATATGTCTTATACTGAATAAAAACAATATTTCATTGACCATGTGTTTGAAATGACTTTCTTAACTATGTAATAAAATAGCAGTATAATGATTTCATCCCATGAATGTGAAGCTAAAATATCTTGTTACCATCCATTATGGTGTAGCATGCAGATTAGTGAAATAAAACTGTTTATCTACTCTGGAATATTACTGATGTTTGATGTTTGTATTTTATAACCTACATTTTATTCTCATCTTTTTGCTTTCTCATTCCCAGTTCTATTTCCAACTGTACAGCCTGAAAATAAAAAAAAAATTTCATATAATATATATAAAACATCCTAAATAAGAACTAACAAAACTGAAAGAAAGGTCAGAAGAACAATAGAAAAAGTCTAAGAACATAATTTCCTTGTTGGAAAGATCTTCAAAGTCAACTTCATCCCAATTGTATTTCTTATAGAAAGGACACCAACACTAGTTATCATCATTAGCAGTAACATCTCTCAATGTTTAAAAGACAATATATAAAATGTAAGTCCCATTAAGATACCATCAGAGATTTGAGATTAAAAAGCATAGGAACAATGGTACTAAAAGTTGTTAAGGGAATATTCTTCTTAAAGACCTATTTTATGTGAATGTAATGTTAATCATAAAATATGACACAATCTATTCCCTTAGAAATTTACTGGTAGCAATAGTCCTTCCTTTCAGAGAGCAGAATTTATAAGCCTTAGATGAAAGAATAAGATTATACCATGAAGTTCCAGGAATATTTAATCCTGCTGATTCTTTCTACTGTGCTATAATATATTCAGCATCAACAATACCTCAGTATTGACCTACCCTTTAACATTAGCATTTTTGTAACCATTTTCATTTATATGTTTATCTGTGGCCTTATAACTAAATTCATTTACCATCTACAATTATTTTTTGTAATTGGCAATGATTCAAGATTTTGTAAATTACTCTACTTAGAATTATAAAAAGAGATTATATTATTTAGTCACTTAATTAAGGTTTGATTCCCATTTGAAAAAAAATCCCAAATCATGTAGATAAAAACAAAATATCTCCTTGACTTCTAAAATCTAAGCTATTTTTTAAAAAAAAATAGATACAAGTTTTGGAAAGGCTCAAAGTTCATTAATATTCCAACTTAGACAGAGTAAACTCAAATGAACAAAAACCGAGTTAGTACATAACAAGTTATATTAAAGGGTAAGTTTTCACAGATATACTTGATATTTATTTTCTCAAAGAAGTAAATTAACAAAAGTTAAATATGAAAAATGGGGTAGGATCAGAGCTACAACATACTGAAATTTTAGAATTTGTAAATATAATAGCAATTGTCAGTGAAACTTACCAATAGCTTCTGTGATGGTGCATTTGCCATCTATCTATAATCTGTTTGCAGGAATACATGTGGTTTTTAACATACCAAAACTTATCAATGGAAGATAGTTATGTCTAACACTATGGTGTGATAATGATTTATTATTATTATTATTATTATTATTATTATTATTATTATTATCATCATCATCATTATTATTTCATGTTGCTCTTAATAAAATAATTTCAAATTATATTTCTGTTATGAATAGAATAATGAATTACAGAGATTTGTCTGGTCAAGACATCTTCTACAAGAATATTAATGTTTTCTACCGTATGAATTAAAGACAAAATTTAATCTAGTAAAAGAAAGTCGTTTACTATAAAGATTTTAATCCATGTGCATATGTTCACTTGGCCTTGTTTTCAGGATGTTTGGACCTTTTAAACTCCATATTTCAAAACTTAAAAATTACTTAATATCTTGTAAAATTTATATATGCTATATTTTTAAACATCCTTTATTTCAGCTCTAAAATTAAGCCTAAGGCAAACACTCTCCCTTTATATCTCCCGGTCTTGCTCCCAGTGGATACATTGTATTCTTGATGAAGTACTAGCAGACATGAGTTTTATACTAGATCCTGATTTGTAGAGACTTCAACCTAAAATGGTAGTTAATGTTAAATTGTATGGCAAGAAGGGAAATGGAGTAATATCCTCCTATGATTACATTTGACTGAGATATTTCCCCATTAGAACCAGAGCCATTCATTTAACACATTCAATTATCAGGAGTGAGAGAAGGGTATTATAGGCTATCATGAGCAATTACCAGGCTTTCTGTTCAAAGGACCATTAAATAACACCTTGAGTGTTATTGCCAATATCTCCCAGGAGTTCTGTTCATATATTAAGTGTATCACAAACACACATTATATGTGGAGGTAGCTCATGGCAGAGGACCGGGCTCTTTTTATGATTTGTGAATGATATACTGTCACACTCAGTGGCTTAAATATATGACAATATTTAGAACCAAGTCAACTATATCATAGCCAGATTGTAATATGTACGTGTCTATCACATTGGTAAAACATAAAGTGTTTGGAAAATAACAGTCTATACAATATAGCAAACTCTGAAATGCTGAAACTCTCTCTGTGCATTTCTGTATTTCCTGTTTTCTCTTGAGACTTTTAAACTTGATTCTACATGCACAGTGACTATGAGTGGTTAGTTGTTCAGGAGAATATTATGTATGTATACTCACAGCATTTCTTCATACACACACACACACACACACACATATATATATATATATATATATATATAATTTGTATTACTGTAATTTGACTATAAAGGGCAGAGTCTTGAATTGGTAGACATCCCATGAGGATACTATTGTATTAAAGTGACTACTACAATATTCAAAATCAATAGAGATAACCAGTGCTATATAATTTATATAGCTAAGCATTATTTTCTATTCTCACTGTTCATAATCTACTACAGTAAGCTGCAGATTCTTTTTTCCTGCATACTATTAATTAACTATACAAAAATTCTCTCATTTATTCAAAGATGTTCTAGTTAATACTAAAAGGGACATACATAGACAAAAACAGCTATGAATTGATTATTATGAAGCAGAGCTATAGAAAGCCGTTTATCATGAACTACAAAGTTAGTGGAATAGAAAGTGTATGGAAATGAAAGTATGCAGCAATAAACATTGCATAAATTATTACTATCTGCTGAAATATTTGTGTTGAATTTATTTGAGAAAAATAAAGCATTTTTCAGAATAAATGGTATGGAATCTAAATTAACAAGAATATCATAATACAATAACAGCTCAATCAATGCTTCACACTATGCTGAAAACTAATGACCTCTAAGATACTGTGAAAGATGATTGAATAGAATTGTGGTAACCACAGGTTCTAATTGAAGGAAAGACAAATACATACCAAATCAAAATGAAGGTTAGGAAACTATGATGAATGACTCAAAGAGAAGTGTCAAATAATTATAACTATTCCTAATTCCACTCTATATAAACAGGAACTGTTTAAAATTTTTTAGAGAAATATATTTACATATATGTACTCCACTGTCCTCCAAGAGAAAATCCTGTCCACCTCTAGCAAAGTAATTAAAGCTTTTATTTTAATGTGAGGATGTGGGTCTATCTACTAAGATCTCAGACCCCAGTGTATTAGTGTTTTCCAGCATTATGAATTTGAAAGGAAAAAAGGCTTTTACTACTGGAGTTTTGTATACCAAAAATGTGTAGTGTTCCTTTTATATGTCTTAAATCTAAATTAAGGTCTCAATAAGGATAAGGTAAACCCAATAGAATGGACTCTTGGGCATTTTGGATAATAAAAAACTCAACACCAGCTGGAAGAGGTTATTACTGACATTAGAGAATCCCCTTCATGTCTCCTCCAAAACTTCATTTTTTTTCCTTTTATTAGATATCATCTTTATTTATATTTCAAATGTTATCCCCTTTCCAGGTTTCCCCCCTGGAATCCCTCTATCCTATTCCCCTCCCCTTGCTTTTATGAGGATGTTCCCCCACCCACCCACTCCAGTCTCCCTGCCCTGGCATAACCCTACACTGGGGCATGGATCCTTCACAGAACCAAGGGTCTTTCCTCCCACTGATGCTCAACAAAGCCTTCCTGTGCTACATATGCAATTGGAGCCATGTGTCACTACATATGTATTCTTTAGTTGGTGGTTTACTCCCTGAGAGCTCTGTGGGGGTCTGGTTGATTGATATTGTTGTTCTGCCTATGGTGTGGCAAACCCCTTTATCTCCTTCAGTCCTTTCTCTAACTCCTCCTTTGGGGATCTGCACTCAGTCCAATGGTTGGCTGCAAGTAGCCACCTCTGTATTTGTCAGGCTCTGGCAGGTCCTTTCAAGGAGACAGTTATATCAAGCTCCTGTCTGCATGCACTTTTTAGCATCCACAATAGTATCTTGAATGGTATATGGGATAGATCCCCAGAAGTCTCTGGATGACCTTTCCTTTGGTCTCTGCTTCACTCTTTGTCTCTGTATTTCCACCTGGGAGTATTTTGTCCGCCTTCTAAGGACTGAAGCATCCAGACTGTGGTCTTCCTTCTTCTTGAGCTTCATGTGGTCTGTAAGTTGTATCTTGAGTATTTTGAGCTTATGGGTTAATGCTCTAAGATTGACAATAGACAAATGGGACCTCATAAAATTACAAAGCTTCTGTAAGGCAAAGGACACTGTCAATAAGCAAACAACAGATTGTGAAAAGATCCATACCAAACTACATCTGATAGAGGGATAATATCCAATATATACAAAGAACTCAAGAATTTGACTCCAGAGAATCAAATAACTCTATTAAAATATGGGGTGCAGAGCTAAAGAAAGAATTCTCAACTGAGAAATGTCGAATGGACAAGAAGCACCTAAAATTTGTTCAATATCCTTAGTCATCAGGGAATTGCATATCAAAACAACCCTGAGATTCCACCTCACACCAGTCAGAATGGCTAGGATAAAAAACTCAAGTGACAGCAGATGCTGGCAAAGATGTGGACAAAGAGGAACACTCTTTCATTGTTGGTTGGATTACAAGCTGGTAAACCACTCTGGAAATCAGTCTGGCAGTTCCTCAGAATATTGGACATAGTATTACCTGAGGACCCAGCTGTACTCCTTCTGAACATATACCCAAAAGACACCCCAACATGTAAAAAGGACAGATGCTTCACTGTGTTCATAGGAGCCTTATTTATAATAGCTAGAAACTAGAAAAAACCCAGATGTCCCTCAACAGAGGAATGGATACAGAAAATGTGGTACATCTTCACAATGGAGTACTACTCAGCTATTAAAAGGAATGACTTCATGAAATTTGCAGGCAAATGGATGGAACTAGAAAATATCATTCTGAGTGAGGTAACCCAATCTCAAAAGAACACACATGGTATGCATTCCAAAACTTCTTACATTCCAGCACTAAAAATAGAAAAAGGAGATGAAATTGCCAAATGGAGAAGGGCAATAAAGCTGCCTTTTCTTCCAAAAGAAGCCATGCCATTAGGTTTCAGGGAGACAGGCATGTATGTATGTGAATCTTCTAAATGATACATTTGGCTATATTAATCATCATGAGAAGACTTTCCAGTTCTTAAGGATATCCTGATTAGGTTTTAGCCAAAGATGTGTGGAACAGGTTATTCCATTGAGAGTATTAAAATATGTAATAGAACTGGAGTTGATATCTTACAAGGTTATAAGTAGGGGGATTACAGTATTTGCTATGAAAATTTTAAACATTTGACTGAATCACGACTGAAGTTTGACAAAAGACTTACCATTGAACTTCCCTTATTAAAAATAGGCTTACAGTTTTGCCACTCCATGTTCCTCATGTTAGACTACAAATTCAACTAACTTGCAACTCATACTGAAGATTCATGTTAAATCTTAAACTTCTGAGTGTCAGATGAATTTAATATCCTTGATGCATTCTACCTGTTTAAAGTGTAGTGAAAACTGAGTTTAAGAGTTTAAGTTTGCCAAACACTAGGGAGCAAACAACTTCAAGATAACAGTAATGTTCAGATTATTATAAATATCTTTTTGTCAGAGTTGTATTACATTCTAAATAACAATATTCTCTTTGGGAATGCCTGAGTATAATCCTAAATAGTGACTTACTTAAATATATTGGGAAAGGGCACATTTTAAGGTGTTAAGATGAATGTTTGGGAGGCTGGCAAGTGAGCATCACTGAAAACTGAACTGTGTTTGGAATAAATTTGGAAGTTTTTTTTTCCCTTTCAATACACAAACAAGGTGAGGAATCTAAGACAAATCTACATCAAATAATCATGACAGCAAGAAAAATAGATAACAGACACTAGCATGCAGAGGCTTCCATGTTTCATAACCTTGTCACTGTTCTGAAGTCAAGCCCTTTGCAGCCTTGTCAAATATTTCTACTTAACTGCCATCAGAGTTTAAAGCCAAGAGCTGATGCATAGCTTAATATTTCATAGGATGAAATATTTATGCAAGCTAACTATCTCTTTCTACTCTACTGAATTAAAAATCAATCTAAAGAATTCCATAAGATGCTCAGGTGTTAGATCAGATTAAAATTTCTAGTTGGCTTTTCCACTGAGATCAGAACACACCTTCTGTTATATTCCATTCCTTACTTCTTCCTGAATATGGTAAATGTGGAATATGGTAAATCCTAGGAGCATTGGAAAGTATAGCATCAGAAAGTGTGGGTTTATAACATGATTTTAGCCTATGTAAGAGAAGGCTCAGAGATAAATACTGGAATCTATTGAGGCATTGAGTCTACAGAGGAGACACTACAGAATTTTAGCCTGAAGACTGTTTATAATGAATAGCATCATAAGAGAAGTATAGCAATGTCTTAGAAATATGCAAGCATGTCTACAAAAATAATTTCACTCTCTCATGAAAAAAAACAAAATGTATCTTTTATATTTTTAACATAATGTTACTATGTCATTGACATGATATAAACTATTAAGTGAAATATTTTATTGTTTGCCTGATATGTTATTATGATTCCCATTAGTTTTCATATGTAATATTTGTGTTACATTTGGTATTGCCTGTATTTCTTTCCTTCATTAAGGATGACTATTTAAAGTATAGTATTGAGTTTTTATTATTTTTGAGCTTATATTTTTACATTTTCCTGTATGAGAATTCAAGATAATTTACATAAAAATTCTCAACCATTAAATGTAGAGAATGAAGGTGGTGATGTAAAGAAACTTTCATCTTGATTTATAAAAATCCAAATATGAATGCAACTTGCATTAGAGAATATCACAGAAGAATATATAAATAATACATTCACTGAAGTTTTGGAAAGTGGCAAGAAGGTGAATTGACTTCCCTTTTTAAGGACAGGGTGCAGGAGAAATGTTTGGAATTTGAGAATCAATTCAGGGAAATAGAGAACTTCACCCCAATTTCAAATCCATAGATATTTTATGAACAAATAGGAAAAGGACATATTAGTTATTTTCAAAGATTTATAAATTTCTTATAATTCAAACATCATTAAGACTAAGTTGCCAAAAAGCTAAGCAAGAAGAAACCATATTTTGGTGGGTTTCAATCCTCTTGTGGGCTGCATAACATTATCACAGGGGTTGCATATCACATATTGTGCATATCAGGTATTTACAATACAATTCATAGCAATAGCAAAATTACAGTTATAAAGTAGCAATGAAAATAATTTTTTGGTTGGGGTGATCAAAACATAAGAAATCATATTAGAGGGGCACAATATTAGGAAGGTTGAAAACCACTGTATTATAATTTTAATTATTATTAATCTCTTTACAAATATTTCCAAATAAAAAGTAAAAGCCTTCATGAATTATTATTATTAAATATCATTAAGGACAAGCATTTCAAGGTAGAACTTATATGGTCAAAACAATCCTTCAATAAAATTCCAAAATTTTATAGCATTCTTGTTTAATATTAATTTCATTTGTTCTTAATTTGATATTAACATTCAAACACTGTTAAAAGCAAAAAGTTAAATTACTTTGTCACCATTTCCATGAATTAATGACAATCCTGTGTACAACTTTGCAAAAGAAATGTATAATCATACAAATCTTCATGGGAAATGTCCAGTTATTAAAATCTCTAACTCCATTGTTAGAGTTTTAAATGTTGTGCTAGAGAAACATGGTTGCCAGGAGCTTAGCCCTATGTGTGTCTTTTCTGAAGCACCCCATTTGGATGTGGAGCTTTGGCAGGGGCAAGACTTGGTCTCATGAAAAATTAAGCTTGCTTTCTTTATTATTTTTATTTTCATTATCATTATTATCATTGTACTTATTTGCTTTACATCCCAATTCCACAATTTCTTTATGCCAATCATTCTCCTCTGATTGGGTGAGCTCCCACTGGGGTAG
>NW_022196905.1:178597778-178620269 GCF_008632895.1 Mastomys coucha | reverse complement strand
CCCGCACATCAGGTCTCTGTGAGGGTAAGTACATCCTCTTCCACTGAGGTTAGACAATACAGCCCAGCTTGGTTGCTTTCTATAATGTTTACCTGTCTTGACTCTAAATTACTATAAAGCCAGAAGCTGGGCAAGCAAATACCTGTGCCTGACATCTGGGGATTAAGTAAAGGGTTAATTGCTAGGAATTTTTTTCTCTTGACCAGAAGTCTTTCCTCTCCCTTGACAGAAAAGAGTAAAGTTTTGACCAATAAACTTTTAATGAACCAGGAGAAGAGAGTCAAGCTGGCAGAAGGAAAAATGTTTACACAAGCAAATATGCATAAATACACATACATTCCTACACACATTCGTACAAACACATGCAATATCACATACTTACTTGTTGGGTCCAGCAACCTGTCTAATCAACTCACATACTTACACAGACACACCTACACTTCCATCCATATATGTATGGAGCAAAAGCCCCAGTGCCAGTGCAGAAAGAACGCATTCATTCTGGATGAAAAATAAGCTCCAATCTTTATTGCATTAAGGAACAAGAAGCTTTTATTGCTAAGTGAATTAAACCCAAGTCTGTAATGAAAAAAAAAAAAGCCTTGTTCTCTTTAGTAAGACAGGCTTCGTTGTTAATGAGGAGCCTGTTCCACTCCATGGTAAGGAGAAGCCTACTGCTTTTTTCCCCCTCTCTCTAAAGCTTCTTTATCTCTCTTCATATCTCTCTTAGGCTATCCTCCACTTTGCTATGCTCTGTTGTCTCTCCTGCTTATGTGTGGTTCACTTTTTCTTCTCTTTTTCTGCCTTCTACTTTCTGCCTTAGTTTTAAATCTTCTTTGCATTCCGTGTTCTGCTCTCTTCTTTGTCTCCTAATGTCACCATTCCTAGCTTTAGTACTTTCCCAAGGCACATGATGACATGCTATTCCAATAATTAAAGGTTGACCACAAGGTTGAACATTGATTCATATCATAAATTCAATGAGAAGTTTACAACAGACATGTTTACATGTGTTTTAATTAAGACTAGTTATCTGACTAGATATTTTCTGTTTGTTGATAGTCAAAAACTGTAATTCTTGTGTCTAAGTTAACATTGAAGATTTATATAATAAACCCATCAATATTTTATCTTCTCTCCTTGTACCTACAATAAATAGTTCATTCTCAGTTTATGGTCTTTGCTTTACAACCTAAAGGAATATATTTCTAAGTTGTAAATGCCTGCTTTCTATCTCAGAAACAATTAACTCATGAGATGTGAAGACTGACAGAATTCTAATTACAGTTTTCATATCAGAGAGATCTCTAATTGCATCCCTAATTATAAAGGGCTTAATAATTACTAGTATCATTTTAAGAATTCTTATAGAATAGTCATTAGGAATTAAGAAATCATCTTAGCCAACTGCACTGGCAGGGTTTTGTGTGCCAACATGACACAGGCTGGAGTTATCACAGAGACAGGAACTTCAGTTGGGGAAGTGCATCCATGAGATCCAGCTGTGGAGCACTTTCTCAATTAAGTGATCAAGGGGGTAGGGCCCCTTGTGGGTGGTGCCATACCTGGGCTGAAAGTCTTGGGTTCTATAAGAGAGCAGGCTAAGCAAGCCAGAGCAAGCAAGCCAGTAAGGAACATCCCTCCATGGCCTCTGCATCAGCTCCTGCTTCCTGACCTGCTTGAGTTCCAGTCCTGACTTCCATTGGTGATAAACAGTAATATAAAAGTAAGCTGAATAAAGCCTTTCCTTCCCAACTTGTTTCTTGGTCATGATGTTTGTGTAGAAATAGAAACCCTGACTAAGACATCAACTAAGTATTTAATGCAGAAAAGTATATATATTAAAATCAATGATAAGTGATGCTTTGTCTTTTTTTACTTATTTTGACTAAGTTAATATGTAGTTCCATAAATTAAAAATTATTTTATTTGAGTTTTGTGTCCTTCACTTTCTGAAAAAAAAATGACATTTTTAAAAATTCTATGCTTTAGACATATTTAGCAAGTTATTTCATGATGATAAACGGTGTTTATATTTTCATCCAATTTCTTGAAGCTTTAAATTGGCTTTTGAGAAAAAAAAGACAAAAACTAAATATAAGATTATATTAGCTAGGACAGGATGGTGGTGGTGCACACCTTTAATCCCAGCACTTGGGAGGCAAAGGCAGGCAGATTTCTGAGTCCAAGGCCAGCCTGGTGTATAGTACAGAGTGAGTTCTAGGACAGCTAGGGCTACACAGAGAAACCCAGTCTCAAAAAATAAAAAAGACCATATAAGACAATATTTTGAGTATTGTAACAAAAATCTATGTTTTTAAGGTTAAATATACATTTAAAGATCAGACATGTGCTAACGTATGGTCCTCTCTTATTTGTGCTATCATTTCCAAGACTAGGTTGCTAATTACCAGGAGATATTGAGTTTTAATAATTAAAATTAAGTGAATTTAACATAAACATAACAATGTGTTTCTTACATAATTCTCTGTGGCTAATGGCTTCTGTATTTAATAGAGTAAGCAATTACCCTGATATTGAAGGCTCTGTTGTGCACAGATCATTGGAAAATTTAGGACAAGTTAAGCTATTATGAATGAAAATGTACCTATACTATGTTTTTAAATACTAATTCAGCTTGCCAGATGCTTGTTTTTGTTATGTACCTTTATTGTTCAGTGTTCAGTAAAACAAACTTCATTGATTACACTTAGTATATAGTCTGTGACCATTCATGGCAAAAGAAATGTGTCACTCATCGGCCATACCCTAACATCTCTATGACCATACTGTTTACCATGCTTCTATAGCTTATTATAAGAGGGAACAAGAAATTATTATAATTCTTTTTGTTCCTTAAAAATAATATTTTCATACAATATATTTTCATTGAGGGTTCCCTCCTTCAACTTCTTCCAGATCTTCCTCATCTCCCCACCACCAAAATCCAGAATCTTCTTATTCTTTTCATTAGAAAACAAGCAGACCACACAAAACAAAGGAATTATCAGAGGAAAAAATGGCCAAAGAAATATTACAGGAAGCACATATAGACACAGATGCACATACATACAAACGCACAAACAAAAAAAAAATCCCATAAAACATAAAAGCAGAAAAAAATGTGAGCCAAACACCTGTAAGTTAAGAAAACAAAAATGCAAAAAACTTCCAAAACCTCCTGAACACCAGTGGTAGAGTAGCCAGGGCATAGCTGGCCCTGCCCTTCCCTAGCTACTATAAGGATCTCCTCAGGCAACAGCCTCTGGCTCTGATGCAGGCAGAGAAAGTCTCATTCTTCCTGTGGCAGGATGCATTATGGGGAGGGCTGACCACTACCAATTTGACCATACTCAGTGAGTATATACAGCACAAAATAGACACTTTTTCCCCCCACTTGAGTGCAAGGAATGAGAGGAAAGACATGGAAAGACTGGAAAGAGATTGCAGTTGGGCGATATGATATGAAACTCCCAAATAATCAATTAAAAATAAATTTTAAAAAATACTATTTAGTTCATTTTCTGTAGGCCATCTCCTGGGTCATGGGACCTGGCCTTAAGTATGGTTTGTATACTCAGTGAGACTATACTAGGGAAAAGTAATTTACTTTACAAGCACTTATCAATTAGACATAGCCTCTGGGTTAGGGATTGGGCATTGTGTCAATTTTCACTGCTGGGACCCCATCAAGCTTAGACCTGTGCCTTCTTCATGCTGCCACAGTTTCTGTGAGTTCATGCCTGCATATGTTTTCTTGTATTTAAAAGGCCCTGTTTCCTTAGTATCTTATATCCCTTCTGGCTCTTCAAACCTTTCTACCTCTTCTTCCATGGAGTTTCCTGGTCTTTGGAATTTGGTGGAGCCATCCCTTTTATAGGTGAATGTTCCAAGGTATCTCACTCTAAGCACATTGACCAATTGTGGATCTCTGTATCAATTTCTATCTACTGCAGGAGGAGGATTCTGTGGTGATGGTCAAGTAGGACCCTTATCTAGCAGAATGTCACTAGTCATCATTTTATTGCTACTTTCTTTAGTAAAGCAGTCACGTTTGGTTTCCCTCTAAGACTATGACCACAAATAGGAGAAGCTATGTGAAATTTGACTTTCTTGTTTTATGTTACTTCATCAAAGATAATATCTTTCAGTTCCATCAACTTGACTACTTTTTTGTATTGACTAAAAACCAAGTGACTGTGTACAATAGTAAGGGATTTTTCATGGTTTTGGAGCTTTATTGTAGAAAATAGAAAGAGAGAGAGAGAAGGTAGAAAAGTAGAGACCAGCCATGGCCATGTGGCGAGAGGGGGAGAGAGGAAGCAAGAGGAGAGAATAAAGACAAGTAAGAAATCAAGAGTTTGAAAGAGCAGGATTTTTCTTAAATAACTAATTTTGAGTGGAAAGATATATTTTTAATCCAGATCTTTTGAGGTGTGAGTATCCACTTTTAATCTGGGTCACATTTGTGGCAGTTTATATAAGGACATGGAGGAAGGAACTCTTTGTTCTTGGACTGGTTGCTTGCAAGTCAATTCCATCACTGGCACTGAAGGCTACATCTTCAAGATTCTGGCACATACTGAAGATCAGCTGAGACATCTAGCCACATGGACAGAACAACTCCTGGATTCTTGGACTTTTCATTATTAGACAGACATCATTGAAGTAGATGGACCACAGCCTGAAAGCCATTCTAATAAATCCCATATATTAGAAAAAGTAAGTTGAAAGAACCAGCTTGGTGTTCTTGCAGTGGGTACAGGCAAAGAGATGTATATATTATCATATATACATATATTAAAAGATGAGCATGTATAAGTAATAAAAACATATACCAACCTAGAGTCACATGCCAGGAAGGTATGTGGTAAGAACATATCCAAGGATTCATAGCACCATCTAAAATATCTGAAGGTCATGACCAACATGATTTCCCAGAGAGTGCCCATACTAGAACCAAGAGTTGACATCCTGAAGGAATGTGGTAAAAAAGAGTGTGGAATAATGTAACATAGTTATATGAGATTAGATAGACAGTAAGAAGGAACTGGGAAGGATGTTTGTATAGAACTAATTTTGAGAAACTAAGAGGACACATCTCCCTCAACTCCAAAACTAGAAGACAAAGAAGAGAAAGAAACAGCTGGGATTATAGAAAATAGGGGCTCAAAGTCCTGCTGTCCTGACTCTACCTCTTCTCACCACAGTTGAATGGGTTATTCTGGTCATTTCACAAATTAATCATTTATTTAATTCTAGACAGTGAATAGGACTGAATATGCATGATCTCCCCATCCTTTATATTTTTAATTTATTGATCATCTACATTTAGAAGACTATATTACAGGCATTATAAAAAGTGCCATCAGAAAAAGACAAATACATTTCATCTGCTAAGCAGACACATTCATTCTACTGATGTATGATTGGGGCAGTAGAATAAAACTGGCAAGATTTTATCTTACTATAATAAGGTAAAATATTTATAATTATAAAATACATATATTATTTTATATCAAAACTGAGATATACAACAAATGCAATAATTTCATGGGAGATGAAGTAAGATTTAAAGGAAAGAGGAAGTCTTTTATTTTTAGAAAGCTAATTTAAACAGACTTTCTTTCATTACATTTCAACTGCTATTTTTACCCTGTTCAGTGAATTGAACCTTGTACATACTAATCAACTGCTCAACTAGGGAGTTACATCCCCCTATCCAGAATAAGGATATTCTCTTTCCTTAATACATAATCCTATCTTGAATAGCACTAGGTCAGGCTTATAACAGACAGTTCAGAACACAATATACTTTGTCCATATTTATGAAAAAATATGAACATACTTAAGTTTCTGTGAGATTAATCCTGGTATTATAGAAACTGCTTTCCCAAATAAGTTACTTTTAATCATTCAATAAAATTTTATAACTGAGTATAATATTTCCTTAAGTGCCAAAAAAGGCTGCCTTTTTCAATATTGGACAGAAACAAAATGTGAGAGCATAGGCATATTTTTTTTCAGTTCAGTTAAAAAGTCTTATGGTACTATTTACAAATTTTGCTTCAATCTTTTAGATGTTTTTAGGTTTGTAAAACTATTTTTGCAGAACTGTTTATAAATAGTTCAGGTTTTATTTCTCTGATATTAAAATTTCATGTTTTTTTATATTCTCATCCATAACAAAATGAGAGGTAAGAAACTATACTACTTTTATTTTGCAGCTAGGAAACAACTCCCTGATTTCTTCTATTTCATCACTTTTGTACCTTAAGAAAAACATTCCACTCTGTCAATATCAACTAAAAATATATCAGTTAATTTGTTATACATGAAAAATTCTGTGTTTAAATATGAGAGCTTGTTTTATAAACAAATGTATTAATCTTCTCTCAAAATATCTCTTAAATGATGGAACAGTTTTAAGAATACATAAAAATAGTTGGCTGAATTAATTTGTATTTCTATAAAAAACATTATCAACTATTGGTGTTACTGATGAAGAATCAATAGTACTGCAGAGCATGAGGTGTTTACCTTGTGGCAATGTTACACAGATATTTTGTTCTACCTCGAATTGTATCTGTGATGGTTTATACATGCTTAACCCAGGGAATGGCACTATTAGAAGGTGTGACCCTGTTGGAGTATGTGTGTCATTGTGGGCATGGGCTTTAATAACCCTTGTCCTAGCTGCCTGGAAGTCAGTCTTCTCCTAGCAGCCTTCAGATAAAGATGTAGAACTCTCAGCTCTTCCTGCACCATGCCTGCCTGGATGCTGCCAGTTGCTCATCCTGCTGTGATGATAGTGGACTGAACCTCTAAACCTGTAAGAGCTCCAATTAAATGTCCTTACAAGAGATGCCTTGGTCATTGTGTCTGTTCATATCAGGAAAACCCTAACTAAGATAGAAGTTAGTACCAGGGACTGGGGCATTGCTGTGATAGGCAGGACCATGGTTTTGTTTGGAAGAATGTGGTTTTCAATACTTTGGATCTGGAAAGCAGCAGGATGATTTAAGTGGTACTTAATGGGCTATCTGAGAAGGAATATGAAAGACTTTGTTATGTGATTTGAACTGTGCAAACATGACCCCAGAGGTTTCAGTGGAAAGAATTTCAATATGTGGCCTATAGACTGTTTTTTGTGGTATATTGATGAATAGTGTGGCTGGTTTTTGCCCTTGTCTGAAGAGTAAGCCTGAGGATAAGGTAAAGATATTTATATTAATTGCATTGACAAATCTCAAAAAACTTGAACAAAGACATTGTTCTCTTATTTAGTCTTATGATGAATGTTTTAATGAGAAGAAGCAAGCTGAAAAAGAAAAACTACAAAATATGTTGTTCATGTATTAAAGGGGCACAAGGAAGTACAATGGAGATGAATCCTGTGTTCTAGAAGATAACAGGTAAAATGAGTGAGACTTTGGGGCAAGACCCAACCTAGCTAAGTTTAGGTCCAAGTGTGATGGTACAGACCTTTCATCCAAGGAGACAAAGCCAACCAGATCTCTGAGTTCAAGGCCAACCTTGTACAGAGAAGGTTCCAAGTAGAAAAAAGCTTAATCCTAGTGTGGTGGACTCTGAGTTCAAAGTCAGTCTACAGAACAATTCCCAGGATGACCAAGCTTAGGCAGAGAGTAACTTCATTGAAAACAGAATACTGTTGATATAACAAGAAGGGCATGTTCCAGTCCCAGCAAGAACCAGCACTGAGCCGGTCAGTGGTGGCGCACGCCTTTAATCCCAGCACTTGGGGGGCAGAGGCAGGCGGATTTCTGAGTTCAAGGCCAGCCTGGTCTACAGAGTGAGTTCCAGGACAGCCAAGGCTACACAGAGAAACCCTGTCTCAAAAATACCAAAAAAAAAAAAAAAAGAACCAGCACTGAGCATAATCAGCCATGTGGCTCTGGGTTTAGAGACAAGAAAAAAGGAACTACTGCGACAATCAATGCTGGTTAGCCAGAGCTAAGAAATTAGCGGTGATTAAGAAGCCGGGCAGTTGTTGTGCATGCATTTAATCCCAGCATTTGGGAGGCAGAGGCAGGCAAATTTCTGAGTTCATAGTCAGCCTGGTCTACAGAGGGAGTTGCAGGACAGCCAGGGCTACACAGAGAAACCCTGCCTCAAAAAAAAAAAAAAAAGCATCACTGACTAGCTGCAAACATCTGAAGAAGCTGTGTTCCAGAGATAGCCAAGGTTGTACCTTGTGCTGGAGCTGGAGCTGGACTTGGGAATGTGTAAGAGTCATCCAGGTTGTATTGATTTTGAAGATACGAAGGAGTAATGGAGAGCACTTTGAGAGGTCAAGAAAGGCCATTGGTGAAGGTGCAGCCTCAGCTGCACTTGATAGCGCAGGACTGAAAGAGTCATGAAAAGTAGTTGAGGGAGTACATAAGAGGCTACTGGTGATGTTTAGTTGCAGTTGTAATATACCTGAGTATATTGGAGATGCCAATACCATGGGATGATCACCAAGAACAGCAGCAAGAGTTTTGTAGAGTCAACCAGAGCCTAGAGTGCTACAGAGAACAGAGCTGGAGATATAACCCAATCCCTTTGGAGGAGGCCAGAAGATCATGTGTGAATCCTAGACACTGTGAAGTTGAAGTTGCCCTGGAGACCCCAAAATGCTAAAGATGCCATAGCTGTGGTATACTTGCTATCAGAGATTAGAAACAGCCCAGGAGAAAGAAGGTCATTTCAGCCAACAAAGATGAAAAATTAGTTGGAGATCTGAATATCAGACATTGAGATGCAGAGTTTGAAGTTTGCCCATCTGGTTTCCTGTCTTTCTTTGGGTATTTCAGTTGAGTGATTGGATGAATCTCAGAAGAGACTTTGAACTTTGGAATTTTAACATTGTTGAGACTACTATAGACTATGGGAACTTTGGAAGTTGGACTAAATATATGTTTTTATAATGCTATGGCTAGGTATGGCCCCCAAAGTCTCATGTGTTTGAACAAGCCAATGGGGGCCAGGGAGTGGAATGTGATAGTTTGTATATGCTTGGCCCAGGGAGTGGCACTATTAGGGTGTGTGACCTTGCTTGAGTAGGTGTGTCACTGTGGGAGTGGGTTTTAATACTCTTGTCCTAGCTGCTTTGAAGCCAGTCTTCTCGTAGCAGCCTTCAGATGAATACTTAAAACATTCAGCTCTTTATGTACCATGACTCTCTGGATGCTGCCATGCTCATGCCTTGATGATACTGAACTGATCCTCTAAACCTGTAAAAAAGACCATAACTAAATGTTGTCCTTATAAGATATGCCTTTGTCATGGTGTCTGTTCATAGCAGTAAAGCTCTAAGAGTAATGGACAATAATGGAATCTAATAATGAATGGAATGGAATCTAATCTCTCTCTCTCTCTCTCTCTCTCTCTCTCTCTCTCTCTTTCTCTCTCTCTGTTTCTTGTATGCATGCCTACACACACACACACACACACACACACACACACACATAAATGAAAGTGCAAAAAATATATGATAATATACTCTTCCAGGCACTAAGCTGCTGTCTAAAATCATGCCATATTAAGTAAGCAATGTCGAAGTTGCTCAACTATTATTTTTACTTTCAATACTTATTTATCTTATGAGTTATTATTCCATTGTTTATCTAAGAACTACTACATAATAATTATTATGGATTCTAATCTATTTATAGAATATTATGAAATAAATTCATGTAGACAACTCCTGCACATGTATTTAAAAGACATTTGTATTTTAACAAAACTTTCAAATTTTGCTAAAAGAAAATAGAAATTAGGAAAGGAATAAGAAAAATATAAAAACAAAAAGAAAACCAAAGAACTAAGTCATGAGAATTTTGGTAAGTTACCCCTAAATGTGGTTGGTAGAGTCTTCCCTTTGTAGCTCTTGAAATCAGGAAACAACTGAATAGCATGAAGATCAGAAATTCACAGTGAGATGTCATAATGTTTTTCTTAACATTTTTTATTCACTTGGTGTAATTGTTGTCTTTGAGGCTTCCTGCCTCAGTCTGCTAAGCTAGGCCTAGTCCTAGAATATTCTAGCCTCTGTACAATCTAATCTAGGCCCAGAATCTTTTCTGCCTCTGAAACATAATGCTGAATAAACTCATCTTTCAAGTTCTTTCTGAGCTCTGACTGGTTGGTCAACTCAGCTGTTCTGGCACAAACTCTTCTTCAATCTGGCTTCTCTCTCTCAGCCTCTAACTCATTTGTTCTGCTTGGCCTCAAACTAACTCTAACAATATGTTCTCCTTTTAATTCTCTGCCTTGTTCTAGTGTCACCTGTGTCTAGCTTGTACTCTCATCAATTTGTCTCTGTAAAACTTCCCTAGTAAAACTGTCTCCTCCTCCTCCTCCTCTCTGTACTACCCCTTCAGTAGTTTCCCTTTCCTCTCTCTTGTGAGATTTGGGAATAGCCTACTCTCTCAAATCTCTGATTTGTCACTTTGTCTGCCACTAAGTTTAGATATCACTTTCAAGCACTGGTGCATCTTTCTACAAACTAACTTTACCCCTATTGCTTGTTATTAAAGGTATTTGCCAAAAGAATGTCTGTATTCAAGCCAGAGGGATTAGAGGTGAGTGCAAAGGCTGAGCCACACCACAGCTAGAAACAGTTTTTTTCTAGTATACAACACAATCTCAAGGTTTCACAGTGTAATCAGATATCCTGCAACACTCTTAAGCTTATGTTACCTTCTTTAAAAGTTACTAATTTTAAATCACAGGAGTCAATACAAACTTTCTCTACAAATGTCTCTATCATTACACAATGCCTGTGAGAGTTCCTACAAACTATTTCTAAACTAAACTAAACTAAACAAACAAACAAACAAAAATAAAGGATGGACACAGAATTCAAGAGAAACAATGATTCACTAATATAGATATTCTGATTGCTTCAGCAATTAAAATTTACAGGCACAAATAACTAAAGATTCAGTCTAGCAATCTTTGGGAGAAATTTTGGAAGATAGCAAATTGAAAAATAATAGAATTGTTACACTTGATAACAAAAGATAAAAATATATTCATAAATTAATATTTAAATATATAGCTTAATAGCTGACTACCACAGCTTAAAAGATAATTGTTAGTACAACAGAGAAGCCCTTAGCTACTATTCATCACAACTGATGAAATGGATAGTATGTTAGTAAATCAGAAGATAATGAGAGCAGAAAAAAATCTCCAGTGCATACCTGATGTACATTGATAATATTCATCAGGGATGGTACTGAAGAGCTAATTGATGATAGTGTTTTAAAAGTTATGAAAGATAAATTATCGAATTCATAAAATTCAGAGAATTCTATATTGAACTAGTCATAATATAGTCCTTCTCTTATGTAGTCCAGTGAAAACCACATTAAGGTAGATTGAGTCATTAAACTAATACCATTATGTAATAGAATTATTCTTTCAAATGTTAGGCATATGCTCACCATGAAACTGATTTCCAGATGTATTAGGATTCCAATCCAAATGTCAGCCAAAGAGTATTTGGAAATGTCCCTCTATTTCAAGATGCATTTAACTGCAATGTACTTATACCTATATCTTCCTTCTTTCTGGCTTATTTAAGCCACAATAGAAGACTTTAATATTTTCTTACAAATCTGTATGGCTTACATACCTAGCTGGATTTGATCTACAGTCTGGATGAAGTTATTCCTAACTTATAAAACAACAAAAAATAGCACATTATTATATATAAACATCTTTTAAAACATGTTAACAGAACAATGTTAACAGATTAAAGTGATTTTTAGAAAATGATTGTGGATATAGCACAGTAAAAAGAATGTCCTGGAAGTATATGCAAGACCCTGGGTTGAATTACTATTGGACACAGGAGAAAGAAAATAAAAGGAAAAGAACTATTAGTGAAACGTGACTAGTCAACATGACTAATGAATGAAGATTATGGAAACCCATAGTAAAGTGAAAGAAAGCTTATTAAGGCACTGTCATGGGACATGATGATAAGAAGTTCAGGGGAACTTATATCTTTAAAAATATTTCCTTGAGGATTCCATAAAACACGTTTTTATTATATCCATTTCTCTTTCTCCCAACACTTCTCAGAACCACCTCCCTCCTTTCCCTTACAACTTGGTGTCATTTTCTCCATAAAACCAATTTGTGCTGCCCAAATATTCTGGCATGTGTGGCCTCCCTCTGGAGTCTGCTTGGTTTGATTCTAAAACAACTTACAGCATACTAGTAGTAGATTCTACCCTAAAATTTATATGTTTTGCAGCCAAGGGTTCTCAGACTGATGATGGTGCCATCTTTATAGGTTTCATCTTATGGAGTTGGCCTCACATTCTATCAGAATGTACTTGGATAAGTCCATTCTTGGATATATATGTGTGTGTGTATATATGTGTATATATATATATATATATATATATATATATATATATATATATATTTACTGTGAAACCTTTGATCCATTCTAAGTTGATTTTGTTTTTTGGAATATAATCTATGTTGATCTAATTTCATTTTTCTATATGTAGATACCTAGTTTACCTACCACAACTTGTTATAGATGCTGTCGTCCCTACTGTCATGACATCTGTCATAATCATATATCTATAATTTTATGCACAGATAATTGAGCCTTATGTTTTGTGTTGCTGTGTCATTGATCTACATGGTTTTGCTGTTGATGCTGAATCATGTTTCTATTATTAAGATGATCATGTATCTTGTTTTTTAAAGGCCATTCCTATATTTTATTATAATTACTGGCTTATTATTTAAATCATCCCCACAACTTCAGTACATCAATGTAATCATGGTGTGTGGACTTATTTCAATGCACCTTTGTTTGTTTTGCAAGTATTTTACTTAGGGTTTTTATGTCTATATTAATTAAGAATATTAGACAGTAGTAGCTTTTTGTGTTGATGGGCCTTTACCTGGTTTTGGTGCTACTGGCTTTAAAGGAGTTGGGAAGTGATCCTTTTATTTTGTTAATTAATTAATGGAAATTTTAAGTATTTTTCAGTGATTCTTTGAAAGTTTGTTAGAATTCTGTTAAAATATATACAAACCTGAAAACCTTTTTGATAATAAGGGTTTTTAATTACTGTTTCAGGCTCTTCATTTGATATAAGTTATTTTAGGTTATTAATTTCTCCTTTGTTTAACTTTGATAGGTGAGATGAATATAGAAATACATTCATTCTTAATATATCCTAACTTGATGGAATATAGATTTTAAAATATTTCCTGACTTAGAGTTTTACTTCTGTGAACAGACAAGATAACCAAGGCAACTCTTATGAGGACAACAGGCTTACAAGTTCAGAGGTTCTGTCCACTATCACCAAGGCAGGGGCATGACATCATTCAGGCAGGCATTGTACAGAAGAAGTTGAGAGCACTACATCTTCATCTGGAGGCTGCTAGGGGAAGACTGGCTTCCAGTCAGCAAGCGCGAGACTGGCTTCCACGGAACTAGGGCGAGGGTCTTAAAGCCTACACCCATAATGTCATACTTACTCCAACAAGGCCACACCTCCTAATAGTGCTACTCCCTGGGCCAAGCACATACAATCCATCACATTCCACTCCCTAGCCCCGATAGGTTTGTTTAAACACATGAGTCTATAGGGACATACATAGCCATAGTACAATAAAAACATACATTTAGTCCAACTTTCAAAGTCCCCATAGTCTACAGTAGTCTCAACAATGTTAAAATTCTAAAATTCATAGTCTCTTCTGAGATTCATCTAATCACTTAACTGCAATCCCCAGAGCAAGACAGGAAACCAGATGGGCAAACTCTAAACTCTGCATCTCCATGTCTGATGCCAAAGTGGTCTTCAGACCTCCAACTACTTACTAGGATCTTCAACTGCAACTAGGCTCCACTAATAGACTCTCATAGGCTCTCTTCATAGTGGCAAGCCTAAACTATTTTCATGACCCTCCAGTCCTGGGCTGTCAACTGAAACTGGTGCTGTACCTTCCCCAATGTCCTTCTATGGCTTCTCACAGTGGCAAGCCTCAGATGCTCTTCATTACCCCTTCGTAACTTTAAAACCAGTACCAACTAAGTGATTCTTACACATTCCCAAGTCCAGCTGCAGCACAAGGTACAATCTTGGCTATGTCTGGAACACAGTTTCTTTGTGCTCCTAGAAAATATATCCCAGATTGTACATCCATGATGCTGGCCTCTTCTTAATCACTGTTAATTTCTTAGATTCACCTAACCAGCATCAATCGCCCCAGTAGTTCCTTCTATTCTTGACTCTGAAAACCAGAGCCAGATGTCTGAATGTGCAGAGTTCCAGCTGCAAGATGGGCCTGGATCATGCCCTCACCATACCCCTTATTCTATTACCAGCTTCTCATTTCCAACTTCCTTACTGCCCAGGCTTGGCTGTCCTATATCTTGCCCTGTAGATTGACCTTGAACTTAAATATCTCCATGGATGTTTCTCCTGGGATTACAGGTTGTTTCTCCTGACATAACCTTTTCTTTATCTCAAATTTGCTCTGTCCCAGGCTGGCTTTGAACTCAGAGGTCTGTTTGGCTTTGTCTCTTGGGAATAAATGTTTGTACTACCATGCCAGGAACTAAATTTAGCTTGGTGGGATCTTGCCCAATAGACACCACTCTTGTAATTTAATTTAATATCCATTAACACAGGATTGAGCTCCATTTCATGTCCTGGTGCCCCTTTAATACTCAAACTACATATTTTATATTTTTTCCCTTCTAAGCTTGCTAAGATTGTCTCTAACTACTCTTCATGAGACTTAACCAGAGAACAAAATCTGTGTTGGCTTTTTTTGAGATTTTCTTTATCAATGCAATTAATATAAATCTTTTTACCTTAGCCTCAGGTAGACACTTCAGACAAAGGCAAAAATCAGCAAAATTCTTCACCAAAATATCACAAAAACAGTTTCAAGATCACATACTGAATTTCATCTCTACTGAAACCTCTGGAGCCATGTCTGAACAGCTCAAATCATTCTCAGCAACAGTATTCTATATTCTACTAGGATGATCCATTGAGCCCCACTTAAGCATTCCATTGCTTTCCAAATCCAAAATCCCCAAATCTACATTCTTCTAGACAAAAGCATGGTCAGGCCTATCACAGCAATACCCTACTCCAGGTACCAACTTCTGTTGTAGTTAGGATTTTACTGCTGTAAAGGTAAGTCTTATAAGGACAATATTTAATTGGGGCTGGCTTACAGATGCAGAGTTTCAGTCCTGTGTCACTTAGGCAGGAGCATAACAACATCCAGGCAGGCATGGTGCAGGAGGAGCTGAGAAGTCTACATCTTCATCTTCACAAATTCTTCAGTTCCATTATTAAGTAAAATATTTGTGCTTTTCTTATACTGTCTATTTGAGGTGCTTAGAACTCTGACTACCACTGTCAGTACTATCTTTGATGTGTTTCAGATATTTTACTGTGTTGTGTTTTCGTTTGCATTTAACTACAGGATTTTTTTTTTCTTTCATCATTTCTCCTTTGACCTACTTCCTCATCATTCACCAGTTTAGTGTCTATAAATTCCCATGAATACTCAAGGATCTTGTGCTGTTGATTTTAACTTTATTAAACTGTGCTTATATAGCATACTTGAAGTTATTTCAATTTTTCTCTTAGAATATCTTTTGAGCTCCAATATGTAGTCTATTTTAGAGAAATTTAAGTGGATTGATGAGTAGTTTGTGTGTTTGGGTAGAATATTCTAGAGATGTATGTAAGATTTATTGGATGTGTGACATCATTTAATGGTCTGTTTTTCTCTGTTAATTTGTTGTCTAAATGAACTCTTTTTCTGGAGAAAGTAGTATATTGAAATTAACTACCATTACTGAGTTGGAGTTAATCAGTATCTTGAAATTCAACAGTACTCTTTATTGTGAAGGTGAGTGCTCCAGATTTTGGTACACATATGTTTAGGATTGTAGTGTCTTCTTGTTTCATTGGTCCTTTGGTCAGATTGAAGAATCTTTGTTTACCTATTCTGATTCATTTTAATTTGAAGTCTAACTTCGCAAATATCTGGATATTGAATGCTTCTTGTTTCCCAGTTCTAATTACTTGGAATATTTATTTCTTCATCTTTTCATTCTGAGGGCCTCATACTTGACAATGAGTTTCTTCTAGACAATAGAAAGGTAAACTTCTTTGTTATTTTAACTCTTATCATTCGATTGAGGGAGATGAAGCAATTAATATATAAACTTGACCCATATACCCATGTTGACGGGTATCAGTAGATTGACTTTACTTTGCTTTTACTTTGGCATTGTTTTCTATGTTGCATTTTCAGTTTCAGCAATTATAAATGCCTTTGTTTTCTTTTTGTACCCTCTTGGTTTTTTTTGTACCCTCTTGGCTATTCCACTTTTCAGTCCTAAGTACTGCTTTCAATATTTTCTGTAGGGCTGGTTCATCCATATCCATGAATTCTTTTAGTAGGTTTAAATCACATAAAGCTTTTCATTCTCCTTCAATTGAGATATAGAGTGTTGCTGAATAAGATAGATTAAGTTGACATTTTTGGTCTGTTGACATTTTTGGTCTGTTTTAACTATGAGTACATATTTGCATTCACTTCTGCTTTACAAGTGTCTACTGGGAAGCTAGCTGTTAATCTCATATGTATACCTTTTAATGTTACTTGTTTTTCTCTTTCTGTTTCTAATACCTTATCTTTGTTCTTTATACCTAATATGTTAATGTGCTATGCCATGGAAGTTTCATTTTGGTCAAGTCTATTTGGTGTTCTGTGTGCTTCCTGTATGCATATGAGTGAGTATTCATTCTAATTTGGGGCTTTTCTTCTTTGAGCCTATTAAAGATATAGTCTATTGCATTTACCTTGGAATCTTGTGATCCTTCTATCTATATAATTCATACATGTGTTCTTTTCATGGTACATCAAAGTTCTTGCATCATCCCTTAGTGTATTATATTGATTTTTTATATCCTTTGATTTAGTGGTTTAGTTACTCTACTTTTTCTTCAATTTCTGATATTCTTTCTTCTGCTTGATCCAGTCTACTAATAAACCTTTCCCCTGATTTCTCTGTATATTTAAATTTTCAATTCTGCCTCTGATTTTATGTTTTCTTAAGTATGTTTCTCTCTTTCCTTAATTTATTTTTCAAATTCTGAGTTGTCTTCATTTAGACATAATAGTATATTCTTGGGTTTCATTCTCAAATTTACTCAGATCCTCCATGTTTAATAATGTGTCTGTTTCTGTCTTTTCTGAACTCTTTGAATTCTTTGTATATACTTTTCATTTTTCTTTAAAATATTGGTTCTAGGTTTAATTATAGATATCCTCATTGGAGAAAATTTTTAAAGGAGAATGGAGTTTATGGGGAGATATAATGTTTTGAAGTTTCTTATTGTTTGAGTTTTGTAGCATGATCTGTGTATGTGGATTATTCTGTTATTGGGTATATGTCTGATGTGTGATTCTAAGTTGCCTTTGATGAATTATAAATGTAACTTGTAGTCACCAGATATAATTGTCATCTTGAAGGCTTACTGCTAAATAAGTTCATCCTTTCTAGTTCTTTCTGAACTCAACCTGTCTGAGTCAACTCAGCTATTCTAGCTCAAATGCCTCTGCAAGCTAACTGATTCAATATGTCTTCTCTAAACTTCTCTCTGAATTTCTCTGCTTCACCTCAAATTAACGCTGGTAATTTGTTCTAATCTTCTGACTCATTCTTCTCTGGCTTCAACTGCCTCTGTTGACCCACACTGAACTGCATGGACTCAGGAACAGAGTCAACTCCTTTGTACTGCACTTGCTGCACTGACCCCCAACTCACTGATGCACTCACTCTCTCTTCCTTTGCTGCTTTTTCATAGCTTTTCTCATGTGAGTTGGGCATATCCTATCTTAGACTCATTCTGTCAAAACTTTTTCTGATTCATCGCTTTGTCTGCCCACCATTGTTTGGGATTAAGGGTGTGTCTAAGGAATTCCAGCCAGAGGGATTAGAGGTGTATGCTAAGGGAATGTCTGCCTTCCAGCCTGATCACACAGACCTAGCAGGTGTTTGGATATGATCAGATCAGCCATGTTGCTAGATAAAATGAATAGAAGCTAAGTTCTCTTACTGATGCTGTCCATGACTGGCTGACTTAAGATCAAGCATGAGAATTTTGTAGGTTGATTCTCTAAATACTCAGTGTTGATTTATTGTATTTTAATTGGTGTAACAGAGTGATTCCAACCAGTTGCAACAGGAACAGCATTCAAATGTGCCCCCCAGCTGTGTCTGCACTGTGGGAGTATGGCCCAGCTGGTTAGGTTCCTGGGAACTCATTAGGGTTGGCAGCTGCATGAGTTACATAATCCAAGCTCGGCCTGGATATTCAGTGATAGAATATCACAATCTGTCTGAAGAAATCACTAAACTGGGCAGGTGCATTAGCATTGGGATGAACACTAAACCTTTATTCTGGAACTGATGTTGCAAGACTGAAAATACAATAGTGGTATATATAAGAAAATCTGGGTGCATCCTACAATTGTTCAATTTCATGCGAATTAGGAGAATGAAGCTCAATGTATCCTTATTGGCATACCTCTAGGTTTGGTACAACCTAATAATATCTTAATGAATCTGAAGTTTTGGACATATATGTCATGGGGAATAATTCAAAATTACTTTTTGATTTAGAAAATTGATATTTCTTTTTTTCTGATAGTATTTGTTTAGTGTCAGCCACATATATTTTGACCTACCAGTCTTGACATGAAGAGGAACACTGTCTAAATCTCCTCCCATGATTCACACAGATAGGACACCTCTTGTGGTGTGCTACCCTCTGAGTATCTTTAGTTGATTCATCTTAGTCGACTTTTATGCAAGTGTGTAATGCACTAATATACTCCTACCATAAAACTCTACCCTTCAGTTTCTTAACCATCTTGGATCCCATTACTCTCTGGTATTCTCTGAGTTTGTTTTGTTTCTACTTCTCTGTAATTTGTACATATATTAAAAACTTACTTTTTTGAGATATTTCATTTTTCTGCTTGTATTAATTATGATCAAATTATAGATATGAATATCTTGAAAAAAATCTGCTCCCAATTCTAGATCATAGTCAGAATACTAATATTATACTATTCAACAGATATATGCACAATAACACTATCAGTGTGACTGCAGAGTTAATTATAAACTTTAAAGCTAGACTTGATCCTGGGATGCCTCTACAAAAATCTTCAGGTTATTTCTACATGTCCTGAAGATTTCTAAGCACTGCAGTGTGTGCACCCAGTTATGCCTTCTCCTCTTTGGCTTGATTAGGTAAGTCTGATGAACACAAACGCTATAATTATCATTTTGGATGAGGTAGAGAATAAAACTAATATTTCTTTCAGCCTGGAGTCTTAATATCATTAGAAATTTTCATATATAAAAAGGCTACAGAAGATTGAGTTATAGGAGTATAAGTAAAATGTCATAATTTTGAAATACCTGTCATAATTAGAAGACATAAGCTTAGGACTATATCTTCCTCACTGTATATATTTTGTTCAGGAAGAAAGCATATAAATTACTAAAGAATTACAAACCAATGATTGCTTGAAATGAAAGGAATAATTTCCTTATTGGATCTGTACATGGTGGGGCAGGTTTGTTATTCCACCTTTTGGGAGGTGGAGACAGTAGATATGAGTTTGGGCCACCTGTGGCTATGGAGTGAGTGCTCACAAAAAGGGACCTATCATGACTGCCCTCTAAAACACCTAACAAGCAGCTGAGAGAGTCAGATGCAGATATTTGCACCCAACCACTGAACAGAAGCTGCTGATCCCTGTGGTTGAATTAGGGAAAAGCTGGAAGAAGCTGAGGAGGAAGGCAACACTGTAGAAGGACTAACAGTCTCCATTAACCTGAAGCCCCAAGATCTCTCAGACAGTGGATAACCAACCAGGCAGTATACACCAGCTGATATGAGGCCCCCAACACATATACAACAGAGCATTGCCGGGTCTGGGATAGTCAGAGAAGGTGCACCTAACCCTCAAAAGACTGGAGGCCCCAGGGAGGATGAGGACATCCCCTTGGAGACAGGGGAGCAGGTAGGATGTATGGGATGTGGAACAATCAGATGGTGGACTGGAAGAGAAATAAAATCTGAGTGTAAAAAAAAAGAAAAAAGAAATGAAATAATAATAATAAAAATAAATAAAATCTCTGTCAAATCAAATAATTTCTAATTGGATATTTTCTTTATTTACATTTCAAATGTTATCCACTTTCAAGGTTCCCCCACCCATCTCGCTCCCCCTGATTCTATGAGCATGTTCCTTCACCCACCCACTCCTGCCTCCTGCCCTCACGTTCCCCTACCCTGGGGCATCAGGCCTTCACAGGACCAAGGTAATTTTTAACCAGAAGTAACAACAACCATGTATTCCACAATCATTTTTTTTTTTACCTAACAGCTATACATTTTTTCATATTTCACTTATAGTATATGTACTGTACTAGTCTGTTCTATCCATAAACATAGAAACATCATCAAGGATGTGTGTTAAATAGAATTGTCTTGGGTTATTATTGTGAATAAGAAATCTCAGGTTAGGCAGTTACAATGTCAAGGAATATTGATGACATATTTTAAATCTTTCAATAAAAATATTATAGATAGAATCTTGTGTAGCTTAGGCTAGCTTCACATTTACTTCACAGCTGAAGATAACTTCCTATCATCTCATCACCTTGCTACTCATACCAGAAGTCCTAACCAGGAAAAAATTAATATCCAGTAGTATAAATTATACAACAAACTCAAAAGTGGAAAAGCCATTTCATCAGACAGAAGCAATATAAATTTTGTTTGCAGCGAACCTCGAATGGGTTGAAGAGGCCCAGCAATGAGGCCCTCAATCTATTGATTCAAATGGGAATTGCCGATTGTTCTCACTGTTACACCCAAAGCTTACACTGCTTAACCAAATACTGGAGAACCTAGCAGCTCAGTCATAGCCATCGTAACAGCTTTGTGCTTTCTGACTTTATAGTATTTGTGTATTTTCACTAATAAGTTTGTAATTTATTTTTGTTTTTGTCATGCTAGAAAGCTGTTTGAAAAATGTCCCCCATAGTATCTTGCATTTGAATACTTGGTCCCTAGTTGGTGTTGCTCTTCTGTGTTTCAAGTCTTTTTTTTGAGGGGGGGGGGGCGTTTCAAGACAGGGTTTCTCTGTATAGCCCTGGCTGCCCTGGAACTCACTCCATAGACCAAGCTAGCCTTGAACTCAGAGATCTACCTGCCTCTGCCTCCCAAGCGCTGGGATTAAAGGCATACACACCACCACTGCCCGGCTCTTCTGTGTTTCAAGATGTGAGCTCTCAGCTCCTGGCTTCTACCACCATGCCTACTGGCTGCTGTTATGTTGTCCCTATCATTATGAACTCTAACTCTTCGCACCAAACCCAAATAAACTCCTATACAATATTTGGCCATGGTGTTTTATTACATTTTTTAAAATAAAATGTAAAATAACAAATACAAAAAAAAGATTCAGATGCAAAGTGAACTAAAAACTTGTTTGAAATATTTTCAAATATTTGGAGATTTAATAAGCCTACTTTATTTTAAGAGAGAGAGAAAAAAAGATGCTTGATTATTTTTTTCAAGTAATGAAAACTCAGCTACATGAATGAAAATATTTCTGAGGAAAAAATAATATAAAACTCATTATCTCTTTCTCTACTTGAAATTAAAGATACCCTTGAAAGAACATATATCTTATTGAGAAACTTAATTTTTCTCCATTAAGTGTGTTACATTTAAAAAGTAAAATTTAGAGTCATGAAACTTGATTTTCTAAATTATCATCATTCAAGGAATGAAAAGTGAACTAGCTTATTAAAATCTGTTTTTTCTTCTTCTTCCATTGGGCACCTAAGACATGAAGTTTTTTTTCATATACCTATGCAGACTCAAAATTCTCTATTTCTATCTATCTTTTAATCTTGCCCATAAACATACACATTCATCATTATCATTCTGATTGCCAGAAGAATTTACTAATTTAGTTGATTAAAAATAGAAAAGCTATGTGTACTACTTTATCTAGGCTGAAATATCTAGCATTTTATCTATCAATTCATAACATCTCTGGATTGCTCATAAAAATTTTGTAACACAAAAATTTCACTGGTTCTCTAAAATTTTCTTGTGCTTTCCCAAGTAGGATCTAGTATATACATATTTCACAGGCAATAGGAATCTTGCTCTATTAGCTAGTGTAGTGCAAATATATAGATTTGAACATGCTGAGTTGACATAGTTGACACCTAGGGCTAGGACAAGGGCAAGAAAGCCAGAAGGGACATCTGCAGAGAAAATGGATACATCACCTAGAGGGGAAGGTGACCTGGCCTGCAGGTCACATTATTCGGGGGAACGAGGAGGGTCACAACCTGTGAATAAA
>NW_022196905.1:178595861-178597021 GCF_008632895.1 Mastomys coucha | reverse complement strand
TTTCCAGCATCCTTCTTGTAAGACCCGAAAGTTGAGAGGCTGGCCGAAGGGCGGGGAGTCTGGGGCACGTGGGGACACAGAGATGGGAGCCTGTGATGACTCTTCAGTGTCAAGGCAATGATAGTGGACCTGCACCAACTTGGTAGTGGAGTCAACCTGATTCTTAACAAAGGTAGTTAGACGATTGAAGGCCCAAGGGCCAAAGGAGAGAAGAAGAAGGAGGCCCACAAATGGTCCCAGCAAGCTGGGAAGGAGGGTGGTGAGCCATGGGGAGGCAGAGAACCAATTTTGATACCAAGATTCTTGTATCTCTCTGGCTTTTCGACGTTCTTCTAGAGCCTTAGTAACTTTATCTAAACTATTTTGATCCAATCCAGTCTCACTACATAAAAACAACACTCTTCTTTGAGGGCAGCACATAGACCTCCCTCTTTTAGAAACAGTAAATCAAGGCCTCTCCGATTTTGGAGGACCACCTCAGCCAGGGAGTCAATAGAATCTTTAAGTTCTTGTATACCATCTCTCATGTTGGTAATGTCTTTATCAATAAGGTACTGTAATTCTGCAAAGCCTTGTTTGGATGTAATCAGAGAGGCAATGCCTGTGCTTGCACCCAAGACACTAATGCCAAGAATAGTGGCAATGGTCAGAGCTGTAATAGGTTCTCTTTTAATTCTGGGGTGGATGGATACCCCCTTTTCTACAAAATTCAAAAATTCTTCAGGGTTATGAACAGAGAAGCAAGGGAAGAGAATAACCATAACGCACCAATCCCAATTACCCAGAAAGATAGGGGAATACAAAAAAGGCATTAAGCCCAGAGAGCATGCAAAATAAGTATTGTTAGGTGCAAGAACATACATATAGGTGTGATTAAGAACAATAGTCTGATTACAAACTCCTGTAAGGGACTGAGGAGGTAGCATATTGGGGCCTAGAAGGCAGGTGCCGATCCCAGAAATAGACTGAACAGTTATGCCACTCTCAGGGCCTGAGGCAGAAACAGCAATGGAAGTATTATTGGTAAAAATGGGGGTGGAAAGCAAGGCAAAGCCTTCATAAAATGGTGGGGTTGGGGGGAAGCACATCCTGCATTCAGGATACTTAGGAGAACTATCATTTTTGAGCATAGCAATCGAGGCACTGGCTAACTTAATTAT
>NW_022196905.1:178594184-178594932 GCF_008632895.1 Mastomys coucha | reverse complement strand
CTTAGCCTTGGCATAGGTGGTTGATGTGGAGGAATGCCAAAGGCAGTCAGCTGCTGAATGTCCAGACTTATCTTGTTGTAAAAAGTTAAGGACGAACAGGGCATGACTCAGAAGAAGACGAAGTCCTACAGTAGTAGGATACAAAATGCCAGTTGATGATTGCAACTTAGTAAGAATGGCTTTGAGAGTCTGGTGTGCTCTTTCTACAATACCCTGGCCTTGGGGGTTGTAAGGTATTCCTGTGACATGTCTAATCTGGAGTTGAGCACAAAAGGATTTAAAGGAGGAACTGGTATAACAAGAGACATTGTCAGCCTTCAAAATTTTAGGTTTAGGAGCAATAGTGAGGCAATGAATAACATGGTCAATTACATGTTTAGTAGCCTCCCCAGCATGGAGGGAGGCACAAATAAAACCACTGAAGGTGTCAATGGACACATGAATGCATTTAAGCTTGTTGACGGCAGGGAAGTGAGTAACATCCATCTGCCACAACTCCCCAGGCACAAGGCCACGAGGGTTGACTCCCAGATGTGGTTCATGGAAGAAGGTGATACAAGATTGGCACTGTTTAACAATTGCCCGCGCCTGTTCTTGGGTAAGAGAGAACATGAGACGAAGGGTATGGGCATTGAGATGATGTAGTCGGTGGGCCTCTCGAGCCTGAGTAAGGGGGGTCTACCGGAGTGGAGATGGCAGCCCCTAGGAGAGGTACACGGGTAGCAAGATCTACTCATGCATTTTGTTC
>NW_022196905.1:178592957-178593894 GCF_008632895.1 Mastomys coucha | reverse complement strand
CCTCTTTGTTTTTCATCAGAGGCATATTTGCCTTGGCCAAGAAGTTTGTCTAGTGTCCACCGTCTGGTAGAGACACAGCTACTCTGGCTGTTGGTGTGAGCCAAGGAGCGGCAACGATCGGCCCAATCAGTGCGCCAGGTGAGGAACTGGCCCTGAGTCAGAACAGACCGAGTAACAGAAAGCCACTCATTTGGTGAAAGGTAGCCATCGCCACTGATACTAATAGGGAGAGGGTGAAGGGGGCATTTGGGCCATAGTTTCTGACAGCAGAATTGAGTTTTTCTAATTTTTTGAATGGTAGCCAGCAATAGACCGTGGGGCCTGGAACTGAGTCATCAATCTCACTTTCATTTTCATTATCAAGTTCAAGGTCGCTATCAGACTGTTTGGCCTCTGAATCAGAGTGTTCATGAGTAGGAGGGGGGTCTTTGTGTGTGGACCACAGAGGTGCAGAGGAAGAAGGAGGGCGAGAAGGGGTAGAAGAAGGAGCAGAGGCTGGGGCAGATAGGCATGTCCCGGACCAAGTGACAGGCGGTTGAGGAGGACGAGGACTAGAGGCAGGAGTGGGCTCTCCAGTAGTCTGAGAACGAGTGACAGGAAAAGTCAAATGAACTGAGGGGCATTGTGAGAGACAGGGATGAGCATTAGAGGAGGAAGAGCAGAGAGTTGAAAGGTGAGAAAAGCATTCCTGGAGTTGAAGAATCTTGGTCAGTTCCTGAATTTGGGAGATGAGGCGAGTCTTCATGTCTAAGAAAGAAGGTGGAAGGGCAGAGGCGATGCTAGGAGGCAGGGGAGGGGCAGACAACAGGGTTGGGGGAGGTCAATCTTCAGAATGATAACGGACTGCTTCCTCCTCAAGGGCGGCAGCATTGAGCAGTTCGGGAGTTGCGAGGAAGGCAGCGGGGGCAGAGGGAGAAGAGGTGGGTTTTATGGGCAC
>NW_022196905.1:178582465-178592796 GCF_008632895.1 Mastomys coucha | reverse complement strand
AGAGACAGAGTTCTGCAACTGAGAGGAGCTGACGTTTCCCTGAATCAGAATCAGCGCCCTCAAGAATGTCTCGGACGAGACCCCAAAATGTAAAGATCATTGCCGTGACTGCTTTGTCTCCTTCAAGATTTATTTTTTCATTAAGTTCACGACCAACCTTCTGCCATTTCTTGGGGTGGATAACTGGCCCGTCAATCATAAACCAAGGACATCTCTCATCAATAAAGATGAAAAATCTTACCAAGTCCTTTTTCTTTACCCTTATGCCCCTCTCTCTGAGAGCTTCTTTTAAGTCCTTTATAAAGCGGACTTCTTTAGACATGGAATGGCCCATTCTTGAGATGTCTAAGACGGATGACTTACCTAATGACTGGAGCAACCAGGTGAGCAGCATCAGTCATGAACCTGGATTCTATTACGATATTAATCCGTCCGGATTGTGACCCGTGCCTCGAGCCCCACATCAGGGCGCCACCTGACCTGGCCTGCAGGTCACGTTATTGGGGGAACAAGGAGGGTCACAACCTGTGAATAAAGATAGGGCGAGAGAGACGACAGGACTCAAGGAAGCATTGCTTGTCAAGAGCCGTTTACTTGGTTGAGGAGAGCATATTTAAAGCAAAAATCTTGGAGGGAGGGGGAGAGGAAGGAGGGAGATGGAAGGTTACAAAATCTTCTGGGGTTGAGCTCCGAGGTGACAGGTGAGGAGGGGGTGGATTTCCGTGAATGTTCTTTTTCTCAGGGCCAAGCAGGATCCTTGTGATTGTCAGGCAGGATGTTAATCTCAGGGTTCTCAATTAGCTGGGGCAGGATATTTATCTCTGGGTTCTCAATTAGCTGGGGCAGGATGTTTATCTCAGGGCTCTCAATTAGCTGGGGCAGAATGTTTATCTCAGGGCTCTCATTGTTCCCAACAGGAAGGAAAAGAGGAAGATGGTGTCTGGTTGTACAGATATTGTCTTTGAACAATATTTGAAGTGGACTTTCTAGTACCATTGTGTACCTGATGGACATAGAATAGCAATGTCTTATTCACCTGAGTCTTTGTTTTGGGTATAGATAGAAATTTTTTCCTCCCAGAGTCCTTAGTTATGAAAAAAAATGTCCTGTAAGGCTACCTGTTAATGTTTGAGTTGAAATATTCAAAGGATGTAGCAATAGGACAAATTGGATCTTCTATATTTGAGATCTATGGTAAAACTGTTCCCTGTAGCACCTCTCTGAGTACATACTCACCAATGAGAACAGGAATAAGGAAAGCCAAAAAGAAGCATAATAGACTACCATAATCAAGTATAACACTAAGGAGACAGGGATTACCTAATAGCAACTTAGTGTACAAAGACATTCCTAATAGTGCATGTCACAGTGGAAGGGCACAGGAAAAGTATTGAACAAGAAATGAAAGAAAAGTTAACTTTTAATAAACACTATATTAGGACTATTTCACATTCTAATAAAATTATGAAATTGGAGGCATTCTGTTAACAATCCATACCACTATATAAAAATAAAGCAATTTTAGTAATTAAATCATTTGCTTGCTGAAGGAAATTAAATTTCAAATCTTCTCACCTTGTTATGAATCAAAAATTTTTAGTTACCTATTTTTCTTGTTCTTAAGTGGGTGGAATAAGAGAAGGAATCGGGTGGGGGGAAGTTTATCCTTGGAAGCAGAGACAAGGAATGCAAATTAAACCATGACATAATGCTTCCTTTACTTGAAAGCAAATCAGAACACTTTCCATGAGGGGTTAAAAAATAAAGAACAGAGAAACAAAGAGGTAGCCAGACACCTAAGGTTTCTGTGATCTCAACACAAATCTAGAGCCCACCCAAGATTCATTCACTTCAAATGTGCTCTGTACATTTCATCCAGTCAAAGTGAGTTTGTTGACCTGAAAAGCATGTGTCACACATAATACAAACTGTAGTTTTTTTAAAAGTCTACATAGAGAAAAGTAAACTACAACACAATCCACTTTTCCGATAGTTCAGTCAAATTGAAGAGTTGGACACGTAAGTGATTAAACAAAACAGAATGCCTATGACAAGCACTATAATAAACATCAAGCTGACTGCTTAAGAAAGTGGAGGGCATGAGTGGAATTTTAACTAGATGAATAAGAAGGATACCCAGAGAATTCAGCTTTGAGCTGGGATTTGAAAAATGAGCATTTCCACTGTCATTCACTCAGATAATAAGTAATAGACATGAATTATAATATAGGCAAAAAGAAACTAAAAGTGAGAATGAAGAGAACAAAGAAAAATCTGGGTAAATACATGTTGTGAAATGAATCTAAGCTAGTAAAAATGGATCATATAAAATAATTGAATGTTACAAATATCAATTTATCTAACACAAGGAAATATTAAGAGGTATTTTGTTTTAATGGTAGCATGCTAATATATTTGTACATTAAAATCATTTAGAAAAGTAACAGTATAAAACTAAGAGTGAAGATTAAGGAAACATTGTGGATAGAAGGTAAAAAGATTATCAGAGCCTGAGGATCAGGGCTTTCACTATGAGATTATGTCTCCTAGAAAAAGTAAAAGATAACACTGTGGAGTCTCTCCAACACAACCGCCCTAAGGTGAGCTGAACAAGGAAGAAACCAACCACCATGCCAAACTGGGTGGAGGAAAGCACAAGAGGTCCTAACACAGCATAGAGTCCTACAATAAAGCAGCTGAGTAAAACTGGGAGAGGAGTTGTTCCTCCCCAGAGAAGAGCCTGCCAATTGGTTGTCCAGTGGTAAAGAAATGGTCAGGTCTGACCATATACATAAAAGTAACACTATATTGACTCAACTATATGTATGACTAAATATAATTATATTATATAATATATATATTTATATACATAAATATGTATTAATAGATACATGTGCGTGTGTACGTGTGGTGGGGGGAATGTGTGTGTACATACAATAACAACTAATGTAAAGAGGGTATAGAGAGAATGAAGTGCTATATGATGTTATTTGGAGGGAGGAAAGGGAAGATAGAAACACTGTAATTAAATTATACACTCAAAAATAAAAATTAACAAAAAGAACAGAAGACCCACAAATCTAAAGCTACCTGATTTTAGACAAAAATGGTAAAAACACATTTTGGAGGTATTAGCCTCTTAATAAACTGGTGCTGGGAAAACTGGCTATCTACATGGAGAAAAATGGAACTCAATCCTTTTCTTACCATGCACTAAAGTGAATTCCATATGAAGCAAAGCCTCACTGTTAGGCCTGGACTTCTGAAAATCTGGATGGCTGCTGTCAGAATATACTTAGATATACAGGCACAACTAAAGGCATTTTGAATAGGACTTCAGTTGTTAAGGCAATATGGTCAACAGTTGATGAATCTCATGAAATTAAAAAAAAAGTATGTTTTTTGTCCATAGTGAATAAGCAGCACAGACAATGAGTTAAATAATTGTTAGCTCTACATCTGAAAAGAGTACCAGTATCTAAAATATGTGAGATTTATTGGCTATACATGAAGAAAGCAAACACCCTCATTAAAAATGATGCTCTACTATGTTCATAGCAATCTTATTTATAATAGCCAGAAGCTGGGAAGAACCCAGATGTCCTTCAACAGAGGAATGGATGCAAAACATGTGGTACATTTACACAATGGAGTACTACTCAGCTACTAAAAACAATGAATTCATGAAATTATTAGGCAAATGGGTGGAACTAGAAAATATCATCCTGAGTGAGGTAACCCAATCATAAAAGAACACACATGGTATGCACTCACTGATAAGTAGATATTAGTTCAAAAGTTCAGAATACCCAAGATACAATTCACAGGACACATGAAGCTCAAGAAGAAGGAAGATCAAAGTGTGGATGCTTCAGTCCTTCTTAGAAGGGGGAACAAAACACCCATAGGGGGAGACACAGAGACCAATTATTGAGCAGAGACTGAAAGAAAGGCCATCCAAAGACTGCTCCACCTGGGGATCCATACCAAATACAATAAGCAAACCCGGACACTATTGTGGATGCCAACAAGTGCTACTGACAGGACCCTGATATAGCTGTCTCTTAAGAGGTTCTGCTAAGACTGACAAATACAGAGGCAGGTGCTTGTAGCCAACCATTGGACTGCACATGGGGTCCCCAGTGTAGGAGTTAGAGAAAGGACTAAGGTAGCTGAAGGGATTTGCAGCTCCATAGGAGGAACAACAATATCAACCAACCAGACTCCCCCAGAGCTCCCAGGGACTAAACCATCAACCAAACAGCGACCCATGACTCCAGCTGCTTATGTAGCAGAGGATGTTCTTGTCAAACATCATTGGGAGGAGAGGTTCTTGGTCCTGTGAAGGCTCAATGCCCCAGTGTAGGGGAATGCCAGGATGTATAATCGGGAGTGGGTAAGTGGGAGAACAACCTCATAGAAGCAGGAGAATAGGATAGAGGGTTTTCAGAGGGGAAACCAGGAAAGTGGATAACATTTGAAATGTAAATAAACAATAGCATGTAATAAAAATTCAAAACAAAGAAATAAGAATAAAGAAAAAATAGTAAAAGAAAGTGGTATTGGGAATAGAATAGAGTTCTCAAGAAGAAGCATGAATGGCTAATAAGTCCCTGCAACATCCTTAGCCACTGTAAGAAAGCAGATTAAAATAATGTTGAGAATTCATGTTGTTTCAGTCATAAAATATATTATAATGAAAAATAAAGGGACAATGAGTGCTAATGAGGATGGGCAGGAGACAAAATCAAATCCACTATTAGAGGTGATATAAATTTGTACAGCCCCTATTCAAAATAATAAGTTTCCTCCAAAACCTAAAGAGAGAACTACCATATGACCCACCTATACTGCTCTTAGAAATGTACCCAAAGTATCCATACGCTACTACAGAGATGTATACGTCTCTGTGTTTAGTGCTGCTCCAATCATGATAGCTAGGAAATGAAACCTGCTTAGAGATGTTCCTTAAGGGAGGAATGAATGATGAATACGTGGTACTTACAGACAATGGAATTTTATTTAGCAGAAAAGGAGAAAGGAAGTATAAAAAGTTTAGGAAGCCATTGATCTCAAAGAGAGCAAGATAAAAGGAGAAAACATAAAGAGAAATGATTTTATTTTAAAAATAAAGAGAAAACTTCAGGAAAAAAGCTCTTAAAATATCCTATTTTTTTATTAAATGTTTTCTTTATTTACAATGTCTTCTTTCCCAGGTTCCCCGCCAAAAAATAAAATAAAATAAAATAAAATAAAATAAAATAAAATAAAAACCCTGTTCCTTCCCCCTCCCCCTCGCTCACCATTCCACCCCCTCCTGCTTACTGGCCCTGGCATTCCCCTACACTGGGGCATAGAACCTTCACAGGGCCAAGGGCATCTCCTCCCATTGATGACTGACTAGGCCATCTCTGCTGTACACATGCTGCTGGAGCCATGAGTCCCACCATGTGTACTCTTTGGTTGGAGTTTTAATCCCTGGGAGGTCTGAGGGTACTAGTTAGTTCATATTGTTGTTCATCCTAAGGGGCTGCAAACACTTCAGCTCCTTGGGTCCTTTCTCTAGCTCCTTCATTGGGGACCCTGTACTCAGTCCAATGGAAGGCTGTGAGCCTCTACTTCTGTATTAGTCAGGCACTGTCAGAGCCTCTCAAGAGACAGCTATATCAGGCTCCTGTCAGTCAGCACTTGCTGGCATCCACAATAGTATCTAGATTTGATGATTGAACATGGGAAGGATTCCCAGGTGGAGCAGTCTCTTAATTGTCCTTCCTTTAGTCTCTGCTCCATAGTTAGTCTCTACAACTCCTTCCATGGGTATCTTGTTCCCCCTTTTAAGAAGGAACAAAGTATCCACACTTTGGTCTTCCTTCTTCTTGAGTTTTGTGGTTTCTAAGTGAGGAAATTCAGGTTGAGGAAGTTAAGTCTCCTTTTCCTTATATACTGATAATTGTTAAAATTTTTGAAGTACTGTGCTTAACATGTGTTAATAAAAGCAGATTACCTGGCCCAAAGTAGGGTTTAGTTCAAGGGGAGATCCCAAGACCTGACACTAGTACTGAAGTTATGGAGTACTCACAAAAGGGACTTATCATGACTGCCCTCCGAAAGACCCAACAAGTAGCTGAAAGAGTCAGATGCAGATATTTGCACCCAACCAATGGACAGAAGTTGCTGAGCCCTGTAGTTGTATTAGAGAAGGCTGAAAAAAAAGCTGAGGAGAAGGGTAATATTGTAGGAGGACCAGCAGTCTCAATTAATCTGGACCCATGAGATCTCTCAAACACTGGACCACCAAACAGACAGCATACACCAGCTGATATGAGGCCCCCAACAAATAGACAACAGAGCATTGCCAGTTCTGTGTTCATTCAAGAGACCGCAGGCTCCAGGGAGATTAGAGGTCAGATGGGATATGGGTTGGGAGCATCCACATAGAGATGGGGGATATGGGGAGAAGGTATGGGATGTGGAGCAAGGAATGGAATATGGAGTATAAAAAAAAAGTTAATTTAAATAAATAAACAAAAGAAATCAGAAAAGAAAATTCTGAAATGAAAAATAATGAAATAAAAAATGACACAAATAAAAATATAAAAGCAGATTACTACGTTAAGTTTGCAGTATAACACTTGATTTTTTTTTTTTTTTTTTTTTTTTTTTTTTTTTTTTTTGGTTTTTCAAGACAGGGCTTCTCCGTGTAGCCCTGGCTGTCCTGGAACTCACTCTGTAGACCAGGCTGGCTATGAACTCAGAAATCCACCTGCCTCTGGCTCCCAAGTGCTGGGATTAAAGGTGTGTGCCCCCACTGCCCAAGTATTTAGTCACTTTTAAAGTACTTATTGACCCTTGATGTGATATCATATAATAATCCTCTCTTATTTTTAAAGAAACTATAAAACATAAGAGGATAATGCAGTTTGCTTTGATATCTATAACTGGATACTAGTGTTTTCAGATTTGAAGCACAGGAGTTGAAGAAAACATTAAGAAATAATATAAGAAAATAGATACAAATATGACATTAATGACCCCCATTTTCTCATAGAGAGACCCATGAAGAAACAGCTACAGGAGAAGAGACAAGGTGTATCAATATCTTTGTTTGGAGTAATGTTTCTTACATGTCATTTCTTAAATAAAAGATGATTTTGAGGCACAATGAAAACTATGGCTATTAGCAACTATTCAGATGCATGGAATTGTAGAATTTCGTATCTCCTATTAGATAACTCACTGAGTTGTCATGATTTTTTTAATCACATATGCATTTGTTTGTAATATTCAGGGATACTATGTAAAAGGTTATAATTTGGTCCTAAGATGCATTAGTGGTGATCAAAGTAAACACTGTGCAGATTTATACACAAAAATATCCACTGATTTGGCAGTGAACATGCTGCATTTATAGGAACTTCATTGGCTTAAAAGAACTTACAAACTGGAATGGCATAATAACAGTTTTCACATGGGCCTATTGTAGAGAATTGCTCATCACCTCTGATAGCTCAGTTTATAGTTTTAGTGAGTACAAAGATTGCTGCTGCTACCATAGTAAAAATTTAATCTGGATATAAAAATTTAATTCTGAGAGGAAATTTAGTGGAGCTGAGCCAGGGACTCAATAGGATCCCTAAGGTGAAGGCAACGTGAGCTGACATGTGGTTAACAAAAAACGCGCAATGATTAAACCCACAGTCCTAACATTTCTATTCCTGTATCAGATAACAGGAAATGCCTGTTGACTGTTGCCTCTTAAATTTTTTTTTACGTTGGTCTTAGATTCTTTCATACAGTAATAATTCTTCCAATACTTTCATCACCCACCACTTACAGTATGTTATGCATTTCATTGCACTTATAGTCCTGTGTGTTGACTTTAAATATGTCTATTAATTCAAGGAAAAGCAGATAATCACATAGATCATATGAATCTCAACAAAAAGATATACATCAAATACTTGGAAGTGATGTAGATGGAAATTCAGCTAATCAACTATTCACAACTTTTGACTTATGAGAAGCATTTAGGTTTATTTTTAAACCCAAATTATTTTTTAGTATATCATACTTCTTTTGTCTTTTATTTTTGAGATTGTATTTTAAATACAAGTTTCCTCCCTTCCTTCTCTGCTCTCAGTACCCTTACATATAAACCTCTATGCTTTCCAACAAATTCATCATCACCTCTTCTTATTTGTTAAATCATGGTACTCTTTAAAATTATCTACATTGGATTTTACCACCTTCGAACACAATTATTTCATGGATATGCATGGGCTAAAGAAACTATTGTCCACTTGTAATTATCCGAAACAGCAGTATTCTTACTGGGTATAAGAGCTTGTCTGAAATAGTATTTAGTGGACTGTTAACAGAATTTGTACATGTAACATTATAGGAGTGATCTAATTGATTTAAAGTGATTTAATGTTTTCAAAGATGGATTTCTATACTACAGGTATACTTACGGTGAAATGTCTCATGTATTTTCATGTATTTTATTTTTATGATTATGATGTGATTGTATCATTTCCTCTTCTCTGCATTTTTAATGCAGAAATATAACTTCCTTTCCTAGCTAAATAATCTCAGTTGGGATAAGAAGCAAACTGAAAGTGAAGTTAGCTGTATTCATTTTATGCAACAATATCTTAATAGAATAAATATGTTCTTCAAATTTGGAAGATTATTTTAATAATTAGGTCATATCATATCTTAATTTGAATGCATTCAAAAATACATTTTACAAAGGTGTGTATGTGTGGTGTGTGTGTAGAATGTTGGATATATTATATATTTCCATATTTGCATATAGTTAGAAGAGTTCAGATAGCTTTAGAAATTTTCTATAATATAAACCCATGCATAGAAAAACGAAAATCATCAGATCCTAATATTTAGAGTTTAGGTAACTTGTATATAAAATACATGTAATGAAAAACACATATTTAAAACATTATTACTAATACCCATGTACATGAGAAAATATAATATTTGTTATTTTTCTCTGGTTGACTTCACTTAGAATTATTTATTCTAGATCAATCTATTCATCTGAAAATTGCATAAATTATTATCTCTGAACAGCTGAAAAATAATCCATTGTGTAAATGTACCATATTTTCATTATGCATTGATCAGTTGATGGGCAACAAGGTGGTTTCTACTTCTTGGCTATGATAAACAAAGCACTTAGATGAGCAAGCATCTCTGTAATATATGGAAAATCCTTTGTGTATATTCTCAAGAGTAGCCTAGCTGCATTTTGTGGTAGATACATTTTCATCTTTTGACAAACTTCTACATAGATTTTCATAGTAGTAGTATGAGTTGGCACTCCCATCAGTTATAAGTAAGTGTTCCTTTATACCCAGATACTCACCAAAATCTGCTCTCATCCATTTTATTAATGCTGACTGTTCCTTATTTTTGTAGTTTCAGATTACAATAACTACATTATCCCCTTCCCTTTTCCTCAGTCCATACTTGCCCATGTATATGCCTTGCTCTCTTTCAAATTCTTGGCCTCGTATTTTTAGTTGTTGTTGGTGGTGGTGGGAATGGTGGTAAAAGTGATGAGAGGTAGTCAGATAGTACTGACTAGATACAAACATGACTTGAACAAACCTGAAAGCAATAAGCATGTTGACATGGATGGGGGATTTGTGGCCTTTCTGATTGGGTAAGGGGATATCAAGTCATTCTAATTTTCATTTCTCTAATGGCTAAGTACACTGAATGCTTTCTAAGTACTTCTTAGAGGTTTGTGTTTCCTCTCTTACAAAATATTTATTTAGTTCTGTATTCCATTTTTAAATTGGGTGATTTCTTTTTCTTTTGTCCTGGTAGCTAGTAAGGGACAAGAGGGTAAAGAGGCTCTTCCAAGGAGGGAGATATAGAATATAATACTAGTGAGGGATGAGTTGAAATTAGAACAGGAAGATTAAAAAGTGTTAAATGGTAGGTTATTAGATGGAATATGGAGAAGGATAACTAACAATAAATATCTTTCAAAAATCCATATTGAAGCCACTATTCTAGGAGCTTCATATAGAACCATACTTCACATAAAATTTTTGAGAGGCAATACCCCCAACTAGGCATTATATGTTATCAAATACAATCCCCAGTATAAAGAATGGGTTACATATTTTTGGAAATTAGCTAAAAGAATTCCATAGACTCCAAAATTTCTACAGGAGATAGCTAATGTTACAGCTATCCTCCATATCTTTTTTTCTCCAAAATTACAGAATTTATTGAATAGCAATAACTACAAGTTCTCTGCATATTCTTTTTTCTTTTTTTTTTTTTTTTTTTTTTTTTTT
>NW_022196905.1:178571439-178582152 GCF_008632895.1 Mastomys coucha | reverse complement strand
CAGTTGTTCTAAAACTCTTCAAGCAGCATGGCTGGTTCCAGCTTCCTCTAGGCAGATGGTGTGGTCTTAGAGTCTTTTCAGCAGCTTATCTTCTTTGAGATTTCTTTGCAGCTCAGTTCAATCATCCAAGTAGGACTCTCAGCTTTTATTGTTTACAGGTAGAGACTGATTGCTGTAGATGCTCCATCATATGGCATTGAAAATGGAGCACTCTAGCTTCACCCCTACTAGGTAACCTTCATACCGATTGAAGATACTGTACACATTATCACAAGAGAAAATTGATCAACAATCTCAACAACTTATGAATCCTGCAAACCATAACCACCACCTATATGCTTATTGGTACAATGGTTTCAAGAGTGATAAGGAAATAAAAAATTATTTTTATAAGTGTTTTTGACTTATGATCCACTTTATGCAGTAGAATCCATATCTGATATTATTGGTGAGGCCACTGTGAAGGTCATGAGCCCTACAGAACACACAATACTATTTTATTCTAATGAAACACAGAAGAAAAATGACATTTGTTGGCATATTACCATACACATAGATGTGTATCACTCAACACTCACCAGATTGGCTTCTTGCCCTGGAAAATGGTAATTTATAGAGTCACACACCTGGGCAATGAGCAGAAAATGAGAGACTTTGAAATGCTTAGCCCTGAATGGGATATTTTTAACATATGCCTGCCCTCAAGGCATCTAATTGAATACATAAAATAATCAAAAAGAAAAAAATACAAACAAACAAACAACACTTCAGGAATCCAACTTGAACAACTTGTACTTCCTTGCCTCAGCCTCTGTACAATTCACAGAACATTCCCATATGGGAAGATTAACAGGTTATTAAAGAATACATTAATTAATATTTAGGCTTTTTAACTTAATCAACAAATAGCAAATACTGTTTGCTCTAGGAAAAATAATGGATGTGCAGCTGTGTAAACCTGATTGCCAGACTTTCTTCTTTTTGGACACAATTAGGTAAAATACAAGAAGATAAAGATGAATATACAAAACAAGACAAGTAAACTGTCCATGTGAAAGGTGCTTTGTTATATTTTCGATGTGGATAGAAAATTTATGAGCTGAGTCAACCAGTGTTTATAGTGATCAGAGGAGAAAGAGTTGAGGGAATATTATTTAATAATAAAGTCTGAAGGTTTCCTACACATTCTCCACTGAATTCCCCAGTGAAACTGGATGGAGTATCTGTACCAGGAAACATACATGTCCTTAAGATAGGCTACTTTCCATACACTTGGTTAAGAGCCATCAGGAGAATTGAAATCATTGCCATCAAGTGGTCAATGTCTAGATATAAACATAGAGGCTTTCCATTCTACTGTAAATTATTTCAAGACACTATCTTTTTATCCAGTTCAAACAAATGTTAACGCAATTGCATATTGATTGATTGAGATAACATGCCCAGAGTGATTTCACTTGTTCTGACTACAATTGTGCTTTTGTTTGATTGTCTTTGTTTCATACATATTTCTTAGGACAGTCCATTGGTCTTACAGTCTGACAGAAATGTAACAGTGAATGCAAGAAACCACATGGGGCAGCTCACTGGACAGCTGACAGTCGGTGAGTGTTTGGAGGTAAAGTTTGCTCATTCTGTCTTTTATATTCTATGGTCAAGTTGAAAACTATGTAGCTGTGCTACTTCTTTAACACATAGGCAGGTCTGTCATTGCAGCCAGTTGACTTGCACCTGATCTAATGTGGCCCCAAATTAGTTATGATTTCCAAAACTGAGTGGATATTAATCAGTATGTTACAGTGGGTCCAAATTACACTGACTATGGTAATCATTATCTCTAAATTTAAAAATGTAAAAGTTTTCCCTAAAATACTTTCATGGTCTATCAAAATAGATTTAGAAAACACATGAGGTGGTATGACAGCTTGATGTGACACGATGTCTATGTATCTTTATTTTAGGAGAATAATTTTCTGATGAGAGAGATTATACACACAAAAGCACACACAATTTTATTGTAGTAAATGTCAGTACCTTCAGTTTTTAACAAAGCTCTTTGTTGAGATTATGTCTGAAGGATTTAGTAATTGGAGTACAAATTAAAGAAAAACATATGAGTATTTTGTTTGCTTACTTCCTTTGTTTTCTAAAATAGGATGTCATATAAACTAGACTGGCCTCAAACTGACTATGCAGCTGAGGACAACCTTACCCTTCTGATCCTCTTGACTGCCTCCCCAGATGCTGTGCTTACACTGCACACATGTCAATAGTATGGATTGACCCAGAGGCTTCCTGCCAACTAGCAAACACTCTACCAAGAAACATCCTCAGCCCTATTGGATTTTACTATTATCAAATAAATGTTAACTATTGACACTTATCATAACAACATGTGTAAATATTTTACTCAATCTTTAATACAGAAAAAGGGCAAAGTAAAAGTCATTTGTAACTGAAATTATATATACTTGATATTCACATAATGCTAAATATTTGATATTATATATATGTATATATAAGTGCATATATACACATATATATATATATATATATGGTCTGTAATACAATTACAGGATACTGTCATTTGTTAACTTGTTTGACCCCATTGAGCCTATTTTCTGCATTTCAGAATTTATCTACATCTTTTATAATATGTATGGTATATATACAGTACAAAAGGAAAAATTTTTAAGATTGAGGAATGAATTACTCTCTTTAGCAATAAATTAATAATATTCCTTAAAACTATATGTTTTCACTATGTTTAATTTAATTTTATGAATATGATAGTCACTTATGCGACATGTATAACTAAGAATGTTAATTGTGTGTCCCTCCTTTATGGAAATATATGTTGATAAATTATAAGTTTTAATTAAGCTAAAAGGTTTAGTTTGTCAGTAGATAGCTGTTCATTATCAAACTACATATTTTGTCATAAAATTATTGTTTTTTTATAAAAGGAGGACTAAAATAAATTTACTAAACTTTCAGGAATGAAATATTTCTACGTATGCATGAGCATGCCAGAGTTCTCAAGCTCTCGTTGTTTAATTCAACAGCAATTTGGAACTGTTTCAGAGTAGTGTAAGCTGGCATGAAGAACTAGGAGGTTTTCCAAGTCAAAATTTACTCATACTTAAGTACTCCTAGTAACATAGGATCTTATATTGTGTTTAGTTTGCCATAGCTGAAGTAGTTCTTAGTGGAACTATCAACAGATAAGTTTAAAACACAGAGACTATATTGCAAAAATATACTGTCAAACAACAGTTATAAAATTCCTGCCTGCAGCATGAAACAGCAATTTGATTACAGGGCGTGTAGACAGATGCCATCTGCATTTCATTTTATGCAGGAAATATAAAGGATATATTTTGCTTGCATTTTAGCCATTCTAGAAAACTTTGTCAATGTAATATTGATATTATTCAAATGAGAAAAAAGAGAAAAAGAGAGGGAAATGTAGTTTAACTTTAATGAATACATCATAGCCAATTATTTCTGTGATTAGAAATACATCTAAAGTAAGAAAACTAGAAGTGAAAACGGGGGGCTTGGGCACTGTTGTTGACTCCCATATTTTTTTATTCCTTTGTAACTGTCAATAAAAAAATAAAAAGCACATTAACTATAGAGTGGGTAATAATATATTAAATCATTCGGTACATCTAGGTGTTTTGAGACACCCTCTTAATCCGACCACATGGGCAATTGAAGCAAGCAGATGTCTGTGAGCTTCAGGCGGCCCCTGTCTGCATAGTGAATTCCTGGTCATCTAGGACTACCCTGTGATAACTTTTCTTAGATACAGATTTATATGTTAGAAGTCAAAGTGTATCTAGATATCAAACATTTCAGTGAGCTCTAAGAAAACAACTTACCTCCCTTAGAGATCAAGTTTACCTTTTTCTAAAATAGGCACGAGACTTAATTTGAATGCTTCTAGGAAAAATGGGAATGCCTTTGGTGTCCTTAAGTGAGAGGTCATAGTTCTATGTTGAATGTGTCATAATTTTGGTGTTGGTGATTGGAAATATAATCACTTGTATTATAATGCACTGATATTCTGTGAACAGTTCCATGATGACTTTCTAATACATCATCTTTCTCATGGTAGTTAAGATAAATGGGGTGCATCATGACTGTTGCCAAGTATCTATCATGGGTAACAGATATTAAATAGTTTTTCCAGATTTTATCATTCTAATGTATTGGAGAAGAAAACTTACCTCATTAGCAGCTATTTGTTCCATTATGTCCTTCAAAATGCTGTTTAAGAGCTATGAACAAAGCAAAAGCTTGTTTACCTTGAGAGTTTCTCCTTCATTACAAGCCAACTTTCTTTTTTAGTTCATGTAAAAATAGACTTGTATATAACCCAAAGATGTGACATGTGCAGCATGTGAATTTTAACACTGTTTTTCTACATTTGAAATAAAAACCAAACTATTCCCCTCACATAAATGCATAGGAAATCCCATATACTTAAACTTGAATGTATAAATGTATGTATAGATACATATGCTTTATTTTTATTGGACATTTTATTCATTTACCTTTCAAATGTTATCCCTTTCCCATCCCTCCTGGAAATCCCCTATCCCATTCCTCCCTCCTGCTATCCCATCCACCCACTCCCACCTCACCTCCTGGCATCCCCCTACACTGGGGTATCAAGCCTTCATAAGACCAAGGGTCTCTCCTTCCTTTGATGACCAACAAGGTCATCCTCTGCTACATATGTGGCTGGAGCCATGGGTCCCTCCATGTGTACTCTATGGTTGGTGGTCTAGTCCCTGGGAGCTCAGGGGTGTCTGGTTGGTTGATATTGTTGTTCTTCATATGAATTGTAAACCTCTTCAGCTCCTTCAGTCCTTTCTCTAGCTCCTCCATTGGGGACCCTGTGCTCAGTCCAATGGTTGGCTATGAGCATCTGTCCCTTTATTTGCAGGCTCTGGCAGAACCTCTCAAGAGAAAGCTATATCAGGCTCCTGTCAGCAAGGACTTCTTGGCATCTGCCATAGTGTTTGGGTTTGGTGTCTATATGTGGAATAGATCCTCAGATGGGGCAGTCTCAGGATGGCCTTTCCTTCAGTCTCTGCTCCATACTTTGTCTCTGTATCTTCTTGCATGGGGATTTTGTTCCCCCTTCTAAGAAGGACTGAAATGTGCTTTAGATATACTTAATCAAATCTTTTTAAACTTTGGTAGTCTATTTAATATCAGAGTTTGTCCATCATATCTATAATTCTGATTTGTCATGACCATTCTAAATTTGGAGGAGATAAAGGAACTTAAGTTTCTTCCTCCAAAATTCTGTTCTTAGAATAAATCTGAAAAAAAAAAAAGAATGAGATTGTTGTTGAGAATTTTAAAGAGAGCATAACATCCCCAGAGGTCAGCCTCCTTGAAGAAAAACTACAACTTTCTAAAACAAGACCCAGGTCAACATCTTCTAGTGTTTGATTTATATTTGTTATCAAAGCACTTATTTTTACATAGGAAAAAATATTGTGCGGTAATCATATTATCCTGATAATATTATTCGTAATTTTCTTTCAAATAATGTAAATTAAGCTCTCAACTATCTTTGTAAAACATATTTGATACTCTTAAGAAGGCTCTAAATGTATTATATAGAATAGAGGTCATTTCACTGTGGTAGTGTAATACAATTATAAATTTTAGTTTTTAGTATAAAATTTGTAATTGATGGTTCAATAATGGGGTTCATTAATATGTACATATATGTATATGCACATAACAAGTAATGAAAATAGTTCATGATTTAATAGAGAGCAAGAAGCAGTATAAATGAGATTTTAAAGACAGAAAAGGGTAGAAAAATATGTAATTATAAAATCTCACAAACAAAAAATTCAAATGCCACATATCTTGAGATATCATGAAGAGAGTTACCTTTGATTTTTATAATAACCCCATCTTTAATGTAATAGGTTTAAGTACATTTAAAATTACTTTAAAGATAGAAACTTTGATTTCAGCTAATGGTTGCTTTTTAATACAACATAGCTAATAAAATTTAGGTGTCAGAAATGAATTGTTTCATTTTTATACTATAGAATCTTTTATAATATACATTTTATACTTCCACTGTCAAAATACTTCTATCAAATATTCTTTGTTTCTTTTCCAAGTGCTATGATAAAATAGCCTTAGAAAAGTAACTCAATGGAAGTCAAAGTTGGCCTGTCATTGCCAGGCTGTCAAGGCACCAATATTGTGAAGCAGGTGGCCATGTCACATCTGTGTATGGAAATGAGCTCAATAAATTCATTGTATTAGTTCCAGGCCTGACTTCTCTGCTTTCTCTCTATGTAGTCAAGTACCTTCTTAGGGAACAGTGTCATCTAAGTCATTATAATCCCTGTGATTTCCCACAGACATGACTTAAGGTCTATCTCAACAGATTCTTGCCAAATGCACCATTAATAGTAACAATCATAAAAGGTAGGGTGAAGGAAACTTGATCTTCATCCTCATGTGATTTTGTCCATTATATACGATGGATACAAATAGGAGGATAAATTGAAACATCTAGCAAAGAATTTCAATGTGTAGAACTTGTTTATAAATATTAAAATTATGAGGTAGCCTCCTTTTACTTGAATTTCAGTGGTGACTGTTAAAGAACTTGAATGGCTGTTTGTATAGTTATGAATCTTAGGCATAGTGATAATTCCTGGCATACCAAGTCCACTTCATTATCTGAGTAAAACAATAAAGGTATTTGGGAATAAGAACTGGAATGCCATTCTTAGTATTTACTTCTAAAGTGTACTTTAAAACCACAATCCTGTGCTTCACAGCATTCAACATTTAACTCTTCTTCTCTTTATTTAATTTTCAGACAATTTGGAAAAATGAATTCAAAATGAATTAGCTCTGGCCACTGCTAGTGTTAGTATCAAGGATTATTTACTCATGTTCTGTATTATTAACTTCCAATTAATAAAATGCAGTGGTATAAAAAGTTGCATTACAACCCTAATTTCAGTCAATCTCCTCAGCCTCAGTTACTTGTAATTATTGTGTGGTTTAGTCATGAGTGTGTTAATATGCCTGATTCTAAGCAATAAGAATAACTACATGCCATTCGCAAGATAGTTTAAAAAGTGATACATCTTTTTACTACAGTTTCCTTCCTTTCCTATTTCTTCTTTCCTTTTCATGTCTGTCTGTCTTCCAGCTTATGCTTGTAGGCATAAATATAAATACTATGATTATGGTGGTAGTTAACTCTTATGGCAGTGTTGATTTTTGAGGATTCGGAGGACGAGAGATTCTTGCCTTGTCTATCCTGGGAGACTTGAGAGGGAACCCAAAGTCAGAAGACAGGAATAACAACTCACTAGGTATAGAGGTTCAAGATATAAATTCACTGAAATTGGAAATCATGTGTGAATAGGTAGATTTATCACTAATTATAATACTAGAAATAAATTCCTATGATATATGTCATATATCAAGATGTTCCAGAGAGCAATTTCTAGTTTTAAAGGGAATGTAGTTTAACAATTAGTTGTATTTAGCCAGGTAAATTCTCTTTATGTGACTCCTAGACGCAGGAAGCAAGTCTCCTGGCATCCATGCACATAATACACCTCCTACAGCAGATGAAGAATCTTCGACGGATTATGGTATGTTTTATGTATACGCTAGTGATTAAAAATTTCAATAGGTCTACATATAAATGATTCTGAATACTTGGCCAAAACCCTAAGCAGTCCTTATGGACAAAATAACTATATTTTCCTAGACTATCTCAGTGGCTGTTCACTACTACTTTAAAAGTTATTTTTATTTTGGCATGAGAAATTTGTCTGATGAACCTTCTGACTACTACATTCCTCATTATTTAGAGTTCCTAACAAAAATGACATTGTCTTTTCCACACATCTTAGGTTTTTTTTTATTTTCACACATGCAGAATTTTAAAATTAAGATGGTAAAGAAAAGGTAAGAAAGCCAACATCCTAGATAACCTATTTTTCTTCAACTCTTGGCTCTTAATGAAGATTTTAATTGAAATTTAATCCACAGAATATCTCAAGTAGTCCAATTAACGTTTTGTGTGTCACTACTAAACATCAGCATGTTTTATTCCTAGATGAATGGAGAAAAATGTAGATGAGGGTTGTATAATAAATATTTAAAGACCCATAGAGTGACATGCAATCTAGTGTTAAAGCAATTACCATGAACACCTGGGAATCATTTAATTGACTGCAGATGGTGTAGGACAGGCACAAAGTAGAAGGTTACATATTACTCTCACATAGGAAATTTATGGTTTTTGTCATTGGCTTATTTTCATTTGACTTAGATATATTGGAACAGTCTTGAGCAAATTAATAGGAATGGATATTTTCTATGAAATAAGCTATGAAAATCTTTGAGAATAGACCAAAAGTGAAAAGAAACCCTCTCCGGTTTAATGCTACGTGTTAATTTTAAGTGATTAATGGGTTGTTGATTTTGATCATTATTAATTGTTTAATTAACTCATTAATATTAGTTAAGTTGATATGAATTGGTTTAATATTAATTAATCATTCTGGAAAAGTTGTAAGTGGAAACAGATGCCTATTATATTCAAGAGTAAGATGATAGAATTAGAAATTAGGATGCTTAATTTAAGTAACTCAAAGAAAAGGCGCTGACATTCAGATTTTGAAAAGTTTAAAAGGAGAATACTGAACACATGTTTCTTGTTTGAATTAATATTATCTGAAATATATTTCTGTAATTGAATTTTCAGTCTTGGGTGTTGTCTTTAATAGAAAATTGTTTGGAAATTCAGTTAATAGAGAACAAAATAAGTATATATGAATGCTAGCACCCTTATATATGAGTAAAAAGAAATATAACAGAACATTATATGAACACTGAAAAATACTTATTTCTAATTGTATTACTATTTTAAAACAGGAGAAATAGGCTGTCCCAAGTATTTGTTTAATTATCCCCTTTTTTTAAATAATGAAAGCACACATTTTCTTTTTCCTGCCAAAGTTGGACACAAACAATTTGGGCAGTCACTTTTCAAGCTCTGCCTGCTGTCTTTTCAGGTTCCCTGAACCCTTGTCTGAGATCTGCCACTGCAGATCTGTTAGCCTAGCTCTGCTAAGAATGATGGGTGTAAATCTGCTAAAGACCGTTCTGGAAGGAACTGACCTCTGCTTCACAAGGTCAACAGTGAACAATCTGAGAAAATAGTGCATCCTCTTATGTCAATAGATGGCCATGCTTTCACTGATAGAAAATAGTCTGAAATTACCCTCTTTTCAGACAGAATATATCCTTTAACATATAGCCTGCTGTAATCTGTCATTCTCAAAGGAGTAAATTGACTGTTTGGGAATAAGGGCAAATGGAGCAAGTGATAAATGGTACTTCCTTAAGAAGTCATCATATAAATTGCACATTACTCCAAATTACCAGTATCTGTGGATGGATGCCAGTACCCTTAAATATGAGTAAAATCAAATAAACTTCCAACTTCCAACAGCAGAGTATAATGCTAGAACACTTGTTTAACAAGGGCATTGCCCTAGGTTTGATTCTGGTACCTCAAAAAAAAAAAAGATTTTCAATTAATTTGAATATATATAATCTAACTAATTGTCTCTAAAGTTATAATGTTGAAGAAATGGCTGGATAAATAACTACTTTGCTAACTCTGTGACAATAGACCAGTTTATTTAAAGGATGATTATAGCTTAATAGAAACTTGCTTGGAAATTCCATTAAATGAAAATAAAATTCACAAGAATATGATTATACATATATATGGAACTGAGTAAACTTTGGAATGTACCCTCAGGATTCTTCCCTTCTAAATAACTAGATACCAAGGCTAATTGACAATTAGGAAGAGGGAGATAGGACTTGGGGAGTGAATGCAACTTATATTATTTTGCAGAAGCTGTTCTCTAATAGTTTATTATTCTTTTTATTTAAGATTTTTTTCTCTTTTTTTTCTTTCTTTTTTTGGTTTTTGAGACACGATTTCCCTGTGTAGCCCTGGCGGTCCTGTCTATAGACCAGGTTGGCCTTGAACTCAGAAATCTGCCTGCCTCTGCCTCCCAAGTGCTGTGATTAAAATGTGCCTGGCTTTAAGATTTTTTCAAATTACCATATATGTGTATATGTTTGTAAGAGTGTATGACATGTGTGTGCATTTCTGAAGAAGCCTGGGGATATATAGAAGCTCCTACTTCTGGAGGTACAGGGAGCTGTCAGACCCCAGGTGTAGGTGTAAGGAACCCAGTGTGGATCCTCTTCTAGAGACACAGATGATCTAAGCCTCTGAATCGTCTTTTCAGTCTGTTCCTATGAGTAGCGTTACAGAATTTTCAAGTCAAATATTATGCATATCAGAAGAATGGATGACATTTGGACTAGAAAACAGATCAGAGGAAGAAGAGAAAAGGGAACAATTCATGTCTCCTCTTATTTGCCTTTTATTATGTATTTATAATACATAGTTCATAATAATGAAGCAGCATTATAAAGTTCTCTTCTGACTTTCTAAGATTTAAGGTGTTGTTCCCCTTCCATTTGCAATGTATGTAGTACTGAAAATCAAACCCAGGACCTTCTTCATGGAAGGCAATCATTCCATCTCTGATCTACAATACCAGCAACTGGCAGCAGCTGCTCCTCCTCCTCCTCCTCCTCCTC
>NW_022196905.1:178554287-178571319 GCF_008632895.1 Mastomys coucha | reverse complement strand
CCCTTTCCTCCTTCCCCTCCTCTTCCTCCTCCTTCTCTTCCTCCTCCTCCTCCCTCTCTTCCTCCTCCTTCTCCTTCTCCTCCTCCTTCTCTTCCTTCTCCTCCTCCTCCTTCTCTCTCTCTCCCTCCCTCCATATCACCCCTCTTTCCTCCTTCTCTTCTTCCTCCTCCTCCTCCTCTCCCATCTTCTTCCTTCTCTTTTCCTTCTGCTCCTCCTCCTCCTCTTTATTCTTATTTTTCTTCTTCATTATCTGGGATTTTGCTTAAATTTCTTAGCCCAGGCTGACACTAAAATTGATATCCTTCTATCTCAGCTATAACTAACTACAAGTATGCTGAAATTTCATGACAGCACCAACACATCTAGTAAATTAGTATAGTTTAGTTAAAATAACTAAACAGATATTAATACCATTATGAATTTTAAGCAATATTACTACTAGATGTTTGGCTGTGTGGTTTAATGAAGTCAAGCATATCTTATTCTAATTCCATATACTTGCTTTACCCTATGCAGAAAGGGAATGTTTTGGTCATGGATTTATTTGGTTGTTCCTATTTTCAGTTTACATGTATACTGCATGTTTTGTAAATGTTTGCAAACACATTAGTGTGATAATCTATAAACAACATTTCCTTTACTTTTATTTCACCAGAAAGCAACAGGAATATGTTAATGAATAATAATTTGCCAGACATGTTGGCACACACAAGTAATCTCAGCACTTGGAAAGTGGAAGCAGACAGATCATCCATGTCTACATAGTGGGTATAAGACCACCCTGCCCCCTCCAAAATATTTAAGACCTTACTTTCTCCTGCTGTGCTAATTATGAAATAGCCACAAGAACAGAACATGCTAGGTAGTCATTTTTTCCTAATTACTCTGATGAAAGTCCCTGTGTTTCTCAGAATCAGATTCCTGGCACACTTGGTAAGTGAGCAGTTTTTAACAAATCTTAAAAATTTTTTGCATCCTAATAATACTAGACTATTTTAGATATTTATATCTAGGGAATAAAGCTTTCAGTAATTTATATTAAAAAAAACCTTAACCTTGAGGTTTACACAGCTTTGAGATATCATACAAAAAATAAAAAAAAATAAAATTTATTGAAAATCCTAACAAGCAGAATAGACATTAATCTATTAAGCTATTTTAACTTTTAAGAGGGCATTCTGAAAAACATTTGACTATATTATACATTTAAATATGTGACACAGAAATTCTATTCCTAGATTTTTATAGGCTAAATTATAATGCATGTTCATAGAACATACATTATTAAATGTGTTTCTCATCAGTTCTATGTGAAACTGCCAAATTCCTGAATCAACTAAAATGTCCAAATGCTCCTTAGATGAATATATAACCACTCTGTGGTACACTAACACAGAGGAGTTGTATGGCAGAATTGGCAGCAATGACAAATTATAGGAAACAACCAACCAGAAAACCTATCCATATTATGTTGAATGAAAAATGCCATCTGATAAATTATATTATATGGATTTTGTTTGTTTTGAGGAGGCAGTCTATCACAGTGTATCCTAGGCTAACTTTAACTCACTGAAATGCCTCTGCCTTAGATTCCCAAGGGCTACAAACTATAGGCCAGAAGAGCCACACCAGACAGGTGGTTACATTATAGAGCATCTCCAAAGATGCAATGAGAAAAGGGTGTCACTCAGCTTCTGATCACTGTGGACGTTAAAAGCTGAGATAGTCTTAAAAGATCTGTCCATATTTTACCATTCTTAACAGAATTAGAGACAGAACTTAGTGATGTGGCTAAATAACAAAGTGAGAGCAAGTTGTATTGTAGAATGAAAAAAAAACTGAATAGAGATCACAGGTTTCTAAAGAGGTAGTTGTAGTACCTAGGTTTGGGGCAGTTTCTTTTTTCTTTTTTTAAATTAATTAATTAATTAATTTGTTTATTTATTAATTTATTAATTAATTTGGTATTAAAACTCCATATTTTATTTGCCACCCCCATCCACACTGACTGTTCCACATCCCATACCTCCTCCTCAACCCTCTTTCTCTATATGAATGTCCCCACCCCACCTCACCTGACCTCTAAACTCCCTGGGGCCTCCAGTCTCTTGAGGGTTAGGTGAATCATCTCTGAATGAACACAGAACTGGCAGTCCTCTACGGGATGTGTATTGGGGGCCTCATACCAGCTGGTGTTATGCTGCCTGTTTGGTGGTCTAGATTGAAACTGCTGATCCTCCTACAGGGTCGCCCTTCTCAGCTTTGTTCAGCCTTCCCTAATTCAACAGCAGGGGTCAGTTGCTTCTGTCCATTGGTTGGGTGCAAATATCTGCATCTGACTGTTTAGCTGCTTGTTGGGTCTTCCGGAGTGTGGTCATGCTAGGTCCCTTTTTGTGAGCACTCCATAGCCCCAGTCAGTGTCAGGCCTTGGACCTCCCCTTGAACTGGATCCCACTTTGGGCCTGTCACTGGACCTTCTTTTCCTCAGGCTCCTCTCCATTTCCTTCCCTGTAGTTATTTCAGACAGGAACAATTATGGGTCAGAGTTGTGACTATGGGATGGCCCCTCTCCCTCATTTGATACCCTGTCTTCCTGCTGGAGGTAGGGTCTATAAGTTCCCTTTCTCTAGTGTCAGTTATTTCATCTAAGGTCTCTCTCTTTGAGTCCTGAGTGTCCCTCACCTCCCAGGTCTCTGGTGCATTCCGGAGGGTCCCCCCACATTCCTATCTGCCTGTTTGCATTCTTTCTGCTGGCCTTCAGGGCTTCAGTCCTTTTCTCTCACCCAATACCAGATTAGGTTCCTCTCTCCATGCCCCCCTCCCTTCCTCCATCCACTTTCCCTCCCAGGTCTCTCCCTCCATCCCTACTTGTGATTTGCTTTCTTCTCATTCCCAGGTGGGACTGAAGCATTTTCACTTGGGTACTTTAGTTTGTTGACCTTTTTGAATTCTGTGGACTGTATCTTAGGTATTCTGTACTTTTTTTGGGGGGGAGGAACACCTACTTATTAAGGAATACATACCATGCATGTCCTTTTGGGTCCTGAATTTCCTCACTCAGGATGATATTTTATAGTTCTATCCATTTGCCTGAAAACCCAGGATGTCTTAATTGCTGAGTAGTATTCTACAGTAGTGTAAATGGACTACTTTTTCTGTATCCATTCTTCTGTCATGGGACATTTGGGCTGTTTCCAGCTTCTGGCTATCACAAATAAGACCTCTATGAACATAGTAGAACACTTGTCCTGTGGCATGATGGGGCATCTTTTTGGAATATTCCCAAGAGTGGTATAGCTGGGTCTTCAGGTAGATCTATTTCCAGGTTTCTGAGGTTTTTGGACAATTTCTTCCTTCCTTTCTTTCTTTCTTTCTTTCCTTCTTTCCTTCTTTCCTTCTTTCCTTCTTTCTTTCTTTGAGACAGGGTTTCTCTGTGTTGGGCAGATTCTTAACAGCAAAATCTATGGGAAGGGAGGATTGTACATGGATTAAACCAAGAAGATATAGAGAATTCCTGGAATGGAATATGTTGGTCTTTTTGTACAGTAGCATTTACTCCCCTTTCTTTCATGAAAGTATTGGATGTGTCATGAAAATATATGATGGGAGTGATGAGTTTTGCAAGGCTAAAGATATAGAGTGTCCAGTGTAATGAAACAAAACACAATTGGTGGTCACTCTGGTCAGTTATTTTGGTTCCAAGTGATTAGTTATTTGGTTGGTTGGTTGGTTGGTTGGTTGGTTGGTTGGTTAGTTTGCTTTTCACATAATGTCTTTTGCAGCAATGACCTGTTGTTGAGTTCCACATAGCCAGTTTCTCCATCTACCAATTCAGTGCCTGCCTAGTCTGCTTCACCACTGTGGATATAAATTATCCAAATTCTGGGTAGCTTCATAAAGAACAAAGGTTTATTTAGGCCATGGTTCTGGAGTTTCAAGATCAGGGTGATGGCTTTCTCCTGCTACTATGGAGGCCTCATGATAGAGGTCTCACAGGAACAGAAGTACTGCTAGACTGACAGTTCATACAGCGAGATGGGATGACACAAAGTGACTGAACACTATCTGGGATCCCAAGAAATTTTCCTAAATCTCTTCATAGGGTACATCATCAATGTACCTCATAGTACGCACTGCCTCATTAACTTTCCACTACTTCCACACACCCATCAAGAAATAATCCTCCAGCACAAAACTTTCAGCAAAAAACAGGCAGACACTAGCACAAGGTACAGGGAATGGCCTCTCTGTAAAGTAACGGAATGACAGAATGTTCTGGATGGTGAAGAATTTGTTCTGTAATGGATTATGTAGACAGTTACACATGGTTAGCAATGATAGACCTATATGCCATGAAAAACGTCAACTTACCAGTCCGGCATTACTCCTTAAAGGAAAGTATGGAAGATGGGAATATTATGCATACTTTATCTTTTCCTACACACTAACACTTGAAATCAATGTCTGTACAATTTTAATTATGCCCTTAACTGCCTGTACTAAGTTTTTTGCAGTTAATTTTTTATCTTCCATATGCTAATCTACACCTAGAATTAAGCCTCTGAGACTTACTGCTGAATAAACTAAACCTTTCTAGCTCTTTCTGAACTCTTGTTTGCTGGTTTAACTCAGCTGTTCTAGCCCACATTCCTCTCCAAGCTGACTTATTCAAACTAGCTTCTCTCAGCTTCTCACTGAATTGCTCTGCTAATCCTCTTCCTAACATTGGCAACTTGGTCTACTTATCTGGCTCTTTCTCATTCTCTGTCTCATCCTGCCTTCTATATCTAGCGTCTGCCAAACTCTCCTGGTAACTGCCGCAAACCTTGTCAGACACATTGGCATCTTTTTCTCCCTCATTGCCTTAAGTAGCCTCTCTTTTCTGTTCATTCTCATGAGAGTTAGGTATATCCTATCTCTGACTCATTCTGTGAAATCTTTCTCTGATTTGTCACTGTGTCTGCCCCCCAATTAGATGTCACTTTCAAACGTGGTGGCTTCTTCCTTCTACAAACTAAACTTACCTTCATTGTTAGGGATTAAAATTTTGTATTAAAGGCATGTATGTTTTCAGCCAGAGTGCTAAACATATCTGGATGTGATCCCTTGCCAAAGCAGTCATATTGCTGTATTAAAATTCCTATATAACCTACAATTACACTACAACATTCAACTCACTTAAAATAAATGAAACCTGGCAGTGGTGTCACATGTCTTTAATCCCAGCACTTGGGAGGCAGAGGCAGGCAGATTTCTGAGTTCAAGGCCAGCCTGGTCTACAGAGTGAGTTCCGAGACAGCCAGAGCTATACAGAGAAACCCTGTCTTGAAAAATCTAAATAAATAAATAAATAAATAAATAAATAAATAAAATATGTGCCATATGTTTACGTTTACTTCATTCTTAGTATAGCACATGCAATGCAAGCTAATGGGCTGTATAGGACCTCATAGATTTTATTTGAATATTAAAAATACAATTTATTGAAGATTAATTTAGACTAATGTTGTTTAACTTTTGGTTCTAAGGTTGATATAAGTTTTACTTAGAAACAGCTACTAGCTCACAAATCTTCACTAAAGCATGCCCCATGTGCTTTTGCCGTCCATCCCTTAATTCTATCATGTCTGGCATGATCTGAATATATAACATGTCACATGTGTGTGGATGATCTCCAAATAAAGATTTCACAGTCTTTAACCTTATTCTTCAAATGCATAAGTTAGCAAACGAACAATTTATTGACCAGATCTCCGTGTTGACTACAAAACTAGCGTGAATCTAAATCTGGGTGTTGTCAAAACCTATTGAGTAGTTTGTTCTTGATTCAAGTTTAAATGTTCAAGCATATCAATTTGAAGGTTCCATTTAGTACTATTTATTAGTTGAAGTTTTTTTTTTTTAATGAAGTGAACATCATTAAAAAAAAATGCTCAGCTTTCCTTCAGAGTAGCATTTCTTCTTTCTGCCTCTCACCGAAAATCAAGTGATATTTAGAACAGCCTGTAAATCTTTTGAAGACAACATTAAATAGTTTGCCAATTATACATGCATATTTAAACATATGAAAATAGAAAATATATACCATATACAGATTTTGAAATCACTGTGATAATAAAGAGAAAGGTAAAATATTAGTAATATATAACTAATGAAAATTAAATGCACTCTATAAAACACTTTGTGATGCTTTGTAATATATATTTTTTATAAATATGTGTATATATATGATATATATCATAAATTTGTTAGAAATCAAAAGGTGTATAAGAGGGGTTAGGAAGATGTAATGTAATTATACTATAATTTTAAAAAATAAAAATATTACAAATGTTTATAGTGTCACTTGATAAACCAGAAAATAATGAATATCAAATATCATTTAAAAATAAATGTTTCTTTAAATGGAGAATATTTGTTGGACTGTGAGAGATGTTACTGAGGTAACAGTATAACTAAGAAGAACAAGTAGATTTTAATTAGTTTGGTTTAAATTTTTTAAAATAATATTAAGTTGCAGTAGATATAATTTAATAATAACCATAATTTACACTATGCTTCCTAATATTTTCCCATCCTCTCTTTGTTGTGTCTTTTCCTTTTGGTCATTTTATAATATTTGTGGTAGGTTAATAAATGTACCATTCTGTAAGGTCATTAGAAGGTATGGACGTACATGTTTATTTTTCTCTATAACTGACAAAATAAAACCAACAATATAAAGAACTATTATGTTATTCTGACTGATTTTTCTCAGACATTCAGGAAGCATGGACTTATGGTACTCCTGTCTGCCAGTCTAAGATCATGGAAGCTACTATGAGAAATATTAAATACTTCTCTGATTCACCTTCCCTGCATCCCTCTATTCTGCAGTGCTAGGGAAATGACCTGTCTTTCTGACATCAAGTTTACATCTAGCATGGCCCCCCCCAGGGACAATCTTATCTGCTCAAAAGAAAACTAGTAGAACTTATTAAAAATAATAAAATTGATTTTTCTGTCCTTGGTATTCTCATTGCTTAGTGTATATATTTCTGGCTCTACTACATGATCACTTATTTTTATTTTTGAAGGAAAAGTCCATTTCTACGTGGAAATATTGGTGTGTGCCTTTAAAGGCTCATTTGTTCCATTCCATATCACTTTCAGTCTAAAAAGGTTGAACTATGTTTGCTTTGAAAAACTATCTTAAATTTGCAGTGAGTGGAAAGATAATCCCCAAAACATGCTTTTTATGTAAACTAGAACAGGATTAATGAATGGATATAGCCAAAGGGTGGTCAGCACATGAAGGGCAGCTACCATGTGTTTAGACTGTGTTCCTTGGAAACTGAGTAAGACAGCTGCAGACAAGAATAGTATAGCAGAGTGCTTTTGAATATTCACATACAAGGAGCTGAAGAAGACAAGAGGGCAGGACATGAGAAGAACAATGAGTTCTTCTCCCCTGAAAGTTATCCTCCAGCCAACATTACAAGGACTATATCATAAACACATTTCAGGGAAGTGGGCATTAGTTCACACCAGGCTGGAAGCAAAAGTAAAAAAGGTATAAAGTACATAAGCCTGACCTCATGCAACCATCCATAAACAGTAGGATTTGGGTTAATTTAATAACCTTCTATGTTCTAACTATCTGGCTGTAAATAGAATCCTGCTCTTCCTGACTTTGAGGTTATTTTAATGACTCAATGAGTTTTATGAAGAAGTTCATAGCTCATCTAGATACTGTAGAAGAGTCAAATCCTGTCATTTATATGATAGTTTTTTCTTAGTGTTAAAGCAGCCAAAGATAGTTTTGTTTGCTCAATATTGTCCTTACTTACATTGCATATTGAGGATGATCAACTAACATAACATTTAATTCTAGCATCTTAGGTTTATTAAGGGCTAGAATGATTTATCGGCATCAGCAGGTGCTTCTGCAGGTCACGACTTTTGAGAAATTGCTGCTGGGTGCTAAGCACAATTAAATTACCCATAGCATCTGGCCCCATAACAACACACTGACAGGACATTAAGGTTTTATATTTATTTCTTTTTAGTTTTCTGACAAGCCAATGGTTCATTAATTCTGATAAAAATATATTATTCTGGATGTGACTGTTTTAGATGAACATAAAAATGAATAGTGAATTTAGTTTTTCCATCAACTCAATTCTCTCACATGAATATTTATAAACATCTAAAAAGCAATCTGAATTCTGTGATACATATATTTATTTATTATAATTATTAGTTTTTCCTTATGTTAGCCAACAAATATAAAGCAACTCTAATGATATACAGTTAAATTAAAAACATCAAGAAAATTTGACATGTGCATATCAAATGCAGAGGCACAGTAATTAGTACAATTTAAGATTGGTATAGAGGTGGACACATTAAGGCTAATAAAAGATAATAAAAACTTATAAACACATCATGTATTTATAAAAATTGAATAAAAGAGAGATGCCCTTTCACACTACAAACGAAATGTTTTTAACATTTAATAAATAAAGGTTAAATAAATAAATAAATAAATACAGATGAAATTCTTAGAATCAAAGCTTAATTCTTTACAGACTTTGTATACGTGCTGAGGCTTCATCAAAAGTCAAATTGTACAATAAAGCCTTTAAGCACTGAACAATAAACTTTGGAAAGAAGATTGATGATTTGTTTGTGCTAAAATGGAGACAGTCTTGAATATAGCTTTGTTCCAGGAGCTGCAGAAAGGAGAGTTACTAGTGATTTAAATGCTCAAAAAAACAAAACAAAACAAAATAAAAAATACAACCAACCTTGAAAATCACATAAAAAAAGGGGGGTCCACACTGTATCAACCTAAAGAGGAACTAAAGTGCCACCTCATCACAGAACATTATAAATAAGAACACCATTAATAAAAAAGCCATATTTCTCAAAGTCTCTCTAATCATCCTGAAAATTAAATTAACCAATGCATAAGTGATTTGTTTAGTAAGTAAACACATTAGTCCACCTTACCTCTATTGAATCACTTACTATAATTATACAATGTTTTGTATTTATTTGCCAGATATACTTGGTTCTGGTTTACATTGGAAACTGTGCTGAGAATGGAAGTACCAACCGGGAATAAGCCATGAGGGCACCTAGTGGGCATTACAGGTGATACTTAATGGTCAATTTATCCCCAAGTGTCTATACAAAATAACTAAAGAAAATCAATAACTTACACATTATTTTACAACATATTTATTCCCAGTTCAGAATATAGGATTAGAGAAAGTCTCTGGTTTTTTATGTGTACAAATATATGTATTATATATAGGACTCGAATATTAACTAGTCCTACATTTTTGGGTCTATAACAGGGGTTTCTATTTCTGTCTTTTGGCTTTTGTTCTTTACAGTTCTAGCCTCTGTAGTTTATGTACCTTCTCTTCCCACTGTGTCTCATAAAGCTGAGGCTTCCTTTGAATACTACCATCTAATACTAAGATCATAGACATGTTTTATCAAACTACCCAGGGACTTGTACCATTATTTCAGAACCTATGTCCAGAACCAGACAATGAATGTATCAACCTCACAAACACTAGAGTGCTATGACAGCTGGACCAAATAACCCCTGTATGAGCTTCTGTTGTCCTTTCCTTACATCTCATAGGTCTACTTGGAAAATGTGGAGGTAGTTATAACTGCGTATAAAGTGGGAGCATCTTAGATTATCTTAGAAGTTTGATACAAACCAAACTCAAATCATAATAATGATTCAGACTAAGGTATTAAAAATAATTAAATCTTCAAGTCTAATTTGGGATCTATTCTCTCCTCCTCCTCCTCCTCTCCCTCCTCCTCTTCTCCTCCTCTTCTTCCTTCTCCTGCTCCTCCTCCTTTCTCTCTCTCTCTCTCTCTCTCTCTCTCCTCTCTCTCTCCTCTCTCTCTCTCCTCTCTCTCCTCTCTCTCCTCTCTCTCTCTGTCTTTCTTTGTTTTTACTCTCAGATGGAACCCCATTTCTGATTTTCTAAGTTTAAAAGAGAATCCACACACTTCACATTCTGCTATTTCACCTGCAATGATGAGACATGCAGCACCTCACTTCTTTATTGCATATAATAATAATAATAATACTTTCATAAATATGTAACAATCCATGTACCTGTTTTCCTAGTGTTATGCAGTTCAGTGGTGTTTTATGGAAGTATAAAATTATTCTTAAGCCTTTTATTATAGTCTTTATATTTTGGGGAAATTACTAGAAACAAGTAGAGTTCCATATGTTGATTTAGGGGAAAAGCTTTTATTCTATAATTCTCAGTCTGTCAGTCATGGGTCATAGAGTGCCCACCACTGAATAGCTCATTTTTTGCTTGTTTCAGCCATTTCAGTGTTCAGAAAATATACGTGAAATGCTTTCATTAGTTTTCCTATTTGAATTTTTTCCAAAAGGTCTGTACTATTGAAACCAGTACAAAATTATATATTTTGTTACTTGTTAAGATAAGCAAGTCACTCTGTATAAAATCTATGATGAGGATATATGGCATCAAAATGATTTTCAATAAAATATCTCCATTTAGGAATTTAAAATTTTTGACTGTTAATTATTCTTAATATTCAGTGAATAAAATTATGCTACTAATGTTCATTAAACATCCATTTCTTCATTTCTGTTTTTTAAATTTTCTTTTCTTATGTAGGATCTCTTTTTTCTTAATCAATCATCTATGAGCTACCCCTCCAAAACCTATCCATACCCTTTTATGAATTCATTTCATCTATTTCACTACTGTGGTTTTGTTTTAACATTGATTGATTACTGATTTGTTGAAGTTTTCATTTAAATCTTAATGCCATTTCTTTGTTTCTGGTTACCTTATTTTCCTTTTTTTATTTCCCCATGAATTATTGAACCATCATTTTTAGTATTCTATCTTGATTTTTATAGCATACTTTAATACATTGTTGTATATAGTTTTCATAGAATGTATCTTATGGATTAGCATATATTTGGCATACATATCTATATGGAGATATAAAAGCATATATAATATTCATAACATATACACTGAATATATATATATATATATATATATATATATATGTTTGTGTGTATACTTATGTATATATATATATGTACAGAATTTGATAATGCCCAGACTTTAATATTATCATAATTCAACTATAATGTTGAAAATATGTTTCCAAGCAGAACTTTTTAAACTTCTCATATATTAATTTAAATCATTTTTTGAGACAGGGTTTTCTGTATAGCCCTGGCTATCCTGGAACTCACTCTATAGACCAGGCTGGCCTTGAACTCAGAAAAATTCCTACCTCTGCCTCCCAAGTTCTGGGACTAAAGGCATGCACCACCACTGCCCGGCAAGTATTTAAATCAACTTCATTTCATTTAAAATATTGAACAATAATCTAGGTAGATTTAGTTTTCAGACATCTAGTAATACATATTATATGACTTTCTATCTTTTATATATTCTTAAATCTGCATGCCTCCTTTCTTTTTTGTTATTGTTCTTCCCTTTGTGTGTTCCTGGCATTCTGCTTAGTACAGGCTATCTGCTCCAAGAGCCTCTTTGAAATTATTCTTTATGGTTAGATATGAAAGCAATGAATCCCTCTGTTTTGCCTTGACTGTGAGAACTCATACCCTGCTGTTTCCTGCATTATAACCTAACCTCACGTAGAATCTGATGTTTTCATTGCTCTTTTGAAGCCACTTTATTCTGTATTACATGTTTTCAGATGGAAGGTTTATAGAGGAGCAGGTGTTTCCTGATGGTTAATACATTCCTTCTGTTTGGCTAATTTTGGTGGGTTTTTTTTTTTTTTTACCTTGCTCAGAGATTTAATTTTCATATGTCAATTTGCTATGTATTCTATGTTAGCTCATTGAATACCTGGCTTAGGATTTTGTCCAAATTCAGGGAGATTTTACACATTATTTCCTTGAAAACTTTTCTATCTTCACTCTTTATCTCCTTATGAAATGATGCAAATGCCAGGTCTTTCCATTGTCCCTACAGCCCTCTTGTCTCATTCTGATTCATCTGATTAGCATGGTTTTCATTTTTAATGAAAATAAATTATTTCCTCATACAATATATCCTGATTGTAGCTTTTCCTCCCTCTATTCTTCCTAGTTCTTCCATAACTCCATCCTCCTCTGTATCTACTCTCTTTCCATCTCTGATTAGAAAAAAAGCAAGCTTCTCAGAGGCAACAATGAAGCATGACAAAAATAGAATATACTAGGATGAAGCAAAAGCTGTTAAAAGTTGAACACAGCAAGCCAACAGGATGAAAAAGTTCCAAGAACAGGCACAAGAGTAAGAGACCCACTGGCTCTCACAGTCGGGAGTTCCCTCCCAAATACTAATCTAATAGCCATAATGAATACACTGAATTCTTGGTGCATACCCATGTAGGCCCTGTGCTTGATGCTTCGGTCTCTGTGAGGTCATAGGCACCTTGCTTAGATGGTTGAGAGGGCTTTGTAATCCTCATGACCTCCACAACCTCTGACTCTTAGTATCTTTCTGCTGCCCCTGCTGCTAGATTCTCTGGCCTCTAAGTGAGGGGAGGGATTTGACGGAGACATCCAAATTAGACTCTCTACATAATGTCTGATTGTGGGTCTATGCATCTGTTCCCCTCTGCTTCTGAAAGAAGCTCCTCTGATGACTTCTTAAGGTGCTTATCTATGAATAAAAAACTGATTTTTTTATTGGTTGCTTGGCTGGTTTTTAACAGTCATGTTTGGATTCACCCTAGGTTTCTGGGCTATCTAGGTGTCTGGTTCTTGGTAGCCAAGTAGTCTTTTGACATTGGCCTTAAGTCAAACCAGCCATTGGTGGGCTATTTCCACAAGTTCGGTGCCATAATTTTCCTAGCATATTTTGCAGGCAGGAAGAGATTGTAGATCAAAGGTTTCATGGCTGGTTTGGTGTCCATGTCTCTCTCTTGGTAGCCTGCAGATATGTACTTTCTTCAACAGAGACCAGAATTTAGAGGCGAGGGCTCCGTGTAGGCATCATTTCAGCATCTCCATGTTCAATTAGTTGTATTGATGCTGTCCTCAGCAATGAGGCCCTGTTGTCCATTTTTTGGAGAGCAACCTTGTGTCTTAGGATCAGCTTAGGTTGTTTGTTGATTTCTATGGGACCTTCTGGACCAACGCCTCAATTCAATGCAACCCAGACCTGCGTCTCTGAATATAAGAGATAGCCAGCTGAGATTCTTTTACTAGTAGGAGTCCTAGTATTATTAGGAACACCTTCATAGATTCCAGGGAGTTTCTATTGCACTAGTTTTCCCCATCACCCCCCACAAATCCTGACAATTCTAGCAGTCATGTTCTGCAACTTTTTTAACTCATCTATCCGATCTTCATGCCCATGTGATCCCTCCTGCTTTAGTACTCACCCACCTCCATGTACCTATAAAATCTATGCTATTTTCCCTTTTCAGCGAGATGCAAGCTTTTCCATCAATATCTGCTTATAAGTAAATACATATCATATTTGAATTCTGGGGTTGGGTTACCTCACCCAGGATGATATTTTTCTTGAGGGTTATTGGTTTGGAGTTTTTTTTTTGTTTGTTTTGTTTTGTTTTGTTCTTCTTGTTTTGTTTTGTTTTGTTTTGTTTCTGTGGTTTATTTAATCCTGTACTCAGCCACTTTGCTGAAAGTGTTGTTAAGGTGTAGGAGTTCCCTGGTTGAATTACTAGGGTCATTTTTGTATATTATTCTATCATCTGTAAATAACAATATTTTAAGTTCTTCCAATTTTATTTGTAACCTTCTGGTCTCCTTCATTTATCTTAATCCTTCAGCTAAAACTTCAAGTCGTCTATTGAACATATATAGAGAGAATAGACAGTCTTGTTTTGTTCCTGACTTTAGTGGAATCACTTAGAATTTCCCTTTATTTGATGATGGTTATGAGCTTTTGCTGCAGTTATTTCATAATGTTTTTGTATGTGCCTTGTATTCCTAATCTTTCCAATATATTTATCATGAAAGTTTGTTGTATTTTTTAAGTGATTTTATTTATTTACATTCCAGATGTCTCCCCCACAACTCATGGTACACCCTCCCACAGTTCCTCATCCCATTCCTCCTTCTTCTTGTCTCCAAGAGGATGCCCCCATAACCCAGCCTCCCCATTCCCTGAGACCTTGAGGATTAGGTCCATAATCTCCCACTGAGGCCAAACCAGACAGACCTAGGCTATTTAGACCAGCCTGTGTATGCTGCCTGGATGAAGGCTCAGTCTCTGGGATCTCCCTGGGGTCAGGGTTAGTTGAGATCACTGGTCTTCCTATGGGGTCACCCTCCCCTTCACCTTCTTCAATCTTTCCACTAATTCAACCATAGGGGTTCCCAACTTCAGTCAAATGGTTGAGTGTAAGTATCTGTGTCTGTCTCAGTCAGCTACTGGGAGAGCTTCTCAGAGGACAGCCATGCTAGGCCCCTGTCTTCAGTCTTTTCTCCATTTTTTTTTTTTGTCCCTTCAGTTTAGATGGGAAAAATTTTCTGGGTCAAAAATTTTGAATGTGGCTTAGTAACCCTGTCTCTCCACTTGAGTCCTTGTCTATCTAATGGAAGTGGACTCCTCTAGTCCCTTCTCTCTATTGTTGGGCATTTTGGATGAAGTCACCGCTTTGAGTCCTGAGAGTCTCTCATCTCCTGGGTCTTTGGTACTTTCTATAGGGTCCCTCCCCCACTACCAAGGCTGCATTTTTCCATTCATTTTCCTGGCCCTCTGGGATTCTTTCCTGTTCCCCTCCCATACCTGATCCTGTTACCCTTTACCCCTTCCTGTCCCCTTTCCCTCTTAAGTACTTCCTTTCTTCTGCCTCGCATGATTATTTTTTTTTAACCTTCTAAGGGGGATTGAAGAAACCTCTCTTTGGATTTTCTGCTTGTTATACTTCTTATTGTCTGTTGGTTGTATCCTAGCTATTCTGTATATTTTGATTAATATCCACTTATTAGTGAGTACATATTATGCATGTTTTTTTCCAGGCTTCTTTACCTCACTCAGGATGATATTTTCTAGTTTCATCTGTGTGCTTGCAAAATTCATGCTGTCCTAGATTTAGCAGCTGATTAGTATTCCATTGTGTAAATGACCCCCATTTTCTGAATCCATTATTCTGTTGTGGGACATCTGGGTTGTTTCCAGCTTCTAGCTACTACAAGTAAAACTGCAATGAACATCATGGAGTGTATGTCCTTGTGGTGTAGCTGGGACTTCAGGTAGAACTATTGCCAATTTTCTGATGAAACATCAGATTGATTTCCAGAGTGGTTGTACCTGTTTGCAATCCATCCAGCAATGAAGGAGTATTCCTCTTTCTCCATATCCTCACCAGTTTATGCTGACACTTGAGTTTTTGATCTTAACCATTCTGATTGGTGTGAGTTAAAATCTTAGTGTCATTTTGATTTGCATTAGGCCTTTGAACATTGCTTTAAGAGCTTCTTAGCCATTTGAGATTCTTCTCTTGTGAATTGTCTGTTTAGCTCTGTACCCCATTTTTAAATTGTACCCCAATTTAATTGGTTTTTTGGAAGTTAACATCTTGAGTTCTTTATTTATTTTTGGATATTAGTCTTCCATTGAATAAAGAGTTAGTGAAGTTTTTTTTCCCAATCTGTAGTTTGCCAATTTGTCCTATTGATGGTGGTTTTTGTCTTACGGAAGCCTTTCATTTTCATGGAGTCCCATTCATTGATTGTTGATCTTAGAGTCTGAGCTGCTGGTGTTCCATTGAGGAAATTTCCCCTTGTGTCAATGAGTTCAAGGCTCTTTTCCACTTCTCTATTTGATTCAGTGTATCTGAATGATAAATATGGATCTTTTTAAATTCTTCTACATACAAATAGCCAGTCAGACCGTCACCATTTATTGCAGATGATTTTCTTTTTTCTTGTACATTTTTTGCTTCTTTGTCAAAGATTAAGTGTCCATAGGTGTGTGAGTTTATTTCTGGGTCTTTGATTCTTCTATTCCATTGATCGACCTGTCTGTCTCTGTACCAATACCATGCAGTCTTTATCACTATTGCTTTGTAGTGCAGCTTGAGGTTAGGGGTAGTGATTTCCCCAGAAGATCTTTTATTGTTGAGAATTCTTTTGGCTGTCCCAAATTTTCTTGTTTTTCCATATGAAGTTGAGAATTGTTCTTTCTGTGTCTGTGAAGAAATGCGTTGGAATTTTGATGGGGATTGCATTGAGTCTGTACACTGCTTTTGGAAAGATGGCCATTTTTACTGAATAATCCTACCAATCAGTGAGCATGGGAGATCTTTCCATCAGCTCCTGTCTCTAGTTTCCTACCCTGTGTGAGTTCTAGTCCTGACGTCCTTTGATGATGAATAGCAATGTGGAAGTATAAGCAGAATAAATCATTTCCTTCCCAACTTGCTTCTTGATGATAATGTTTTGTGTAGGAATAGAAACCCTGACTAAGACAATGTGTTCTTGGATTCCATTTGTGACAGTTTTATTGAGAATTTGTGCATTGATATTTATAAGGGAAATTGGCCTGAGTTCACTTTTTGTTACCTCTGAGTGTGGTTAAGGTTTCAGAGTAACTGTGGCTTCATAGAATGAATTGGGTAGTGTTCCTCCTGTTCATATTTTGTGGAATAGTTTGAGAAGTGTTGGTATTCTTCTTTGAAGGTCTGGTAAAATTCTTCACTAAAACCTTCTGGCCCTGAGCTTTTTTTGGTTGGGAGTTTTTTAATGACTATTTCTTTTTTCTGAGGGATTATTGGACTGTTTAGATGATTTCCTGATCTTGATTTAACTTTGGTACATGGTACTTGTCTAGAAAATTATCCATTTCACTCAGTTTTGTTGAGTATTAGGTTTTGGTAGTGGTTCTGATGAGTTGTTTTATTTGTTGTTGTTTTGGGTTTTTTTGTTTTGTTTTGTTTTTGTTTTTGTTTTTTTTGTTTTTGTTTTTGTTTTTGTTTTTTTTGTTTTTGTTTTTGTTTTTCTTTTTTTAATTTTAGATATTTTCTT
>NW_022196905.1:178541012-178552863 GCF_008632895.1 Mastomys coucha | reverse complement strand
GAAAAAAAAAAAAAAAGAAAAAGAAATCTGCCTACCTCTGCCTCCCAAGTGCTGGGATAAAAGGCATGCACCACCACTGCGTGGTGAGCTTATTTTTTATTCCCTTAGTTTCTGTTATTATGTCTCCCTTTTCATTTCTGATTTTGTTAACTTAGATACTGTCTCTGTGCCCTTTATTTACTTTGGCTAAGAGTTTACCTATCTTGTTGATTTTCATGAAGAACACACTCTTGGTTTTGTTGATTATTTGTATTATGTTCTTTGTTCATAACGGGTTGATTTCTGCCCTGAATTTTATTACTTCCTGCAGTCTACTCCTCTTGTACCTGTTTGCTTCTTTCTGTTCTAGAGCTTTCAGATATGCTTGTTTGGGATCTCTACAATTTCTTTAGGAAGGTACTTACTGATGTGATTTTCTTCTTCTTAAACTACTGTCTTGAATCCTCACATTTTGGGTATGTTGTATTTTCATTTTAATTTAATTCTAAAATGTCTTTGAATTTTTTCTTTATTTCTTCCCTAAGTTATCATTAAGCAGAGAGTTGTTCATTTTCCATGAATATGTGGGCTTTCTATTGTTTTTGTTGTTATTGAAGTCCAGCCTGAGTCCGTGGGGATCTGATAGAATGAGTTGGATTGTGTTAATCTTCTTCTATCTGTTGAGGCTTGTTTTGTGTCCAATTATATGGTCAGTTTTGGAGAAGGCACAATGAGATGCTGAGAATAAGGTATATTCCCCTGTTTTGGGTAAAATGTTCTGTGGATATTTGGTTCATAACTTCTCTTAATTTTACCATGTCTCTGTTTAGCTTCTGTCAGTATGAATTGTCTATTAGTGAGAGTGGGGTGTTGAAGTCTCCCACTATTAATGTGTAAGTTTCACTGTGTGGTTTGAGCTTTAGTAAAGTTTCTTTTGCAAATGTGGTGCCCTTGCATTTGGGGCATAGATGTTCAGAACTGAGACTTCTTGGTGAATTTTTCTTTAGATGAATATAAAGTGTCCTTTCCCATCTCTTTTCATAACTTTTATTTGAAAGTCTATTTTATTCAATATTAGAATGGCAGTTCCCACTTGTTGCTTGGGACCATTCACTTGGAAAAATTTTTTTAAGACTTTCACTCTAAGATAGTATCTGTCTTTGTAACCTGTGTGTTTCTTGTATGCAGCAAAATTCTGGATCATGTTTATATTTCCAGTCTGTTAGCCTGTCCTTTTTATTGGGAAACTGAATCTAATTCATGATATTGAGAGATATTAAAGAGAGATGATTGCTAGTCCCTGTTGTTTTTGTTGCTAGAGGTGGTATTATGTGTGTGTGTGTGATTCTCTTCTTTTGTGTTTGTTGTGAGAAGTTTATCTTCTCATGTGTTTTTGGGTGTAATTACCCTCCTTGTGTAGGATTTTCCTTCCAGTATCTTCTGTAGGGTTGGTTTACTAGAGCAATATTGTTTAAATTTGTTTTTGTTGTGGAGTCTTGGTGTCTCCATCTATGTTGACTGAGAGTTTTCTGTGCATAGTTGCCTGGGTAGATATTCGTGAGCTCTTGGGGTGTGGATGACATCTATCCAGAATCTTCTGGCTTTTAGACTCTTTGTTGAGAAGTCTGGTGTAATTCTGTTAAGTATGCCTTCATATGTTACTTGCCTTTTCCCATTACAGTTTTTAACATTCTTTCTTTGTTCTGTGCATTTAATGTTTTGATTATTATGTGAGGAGAGAATTTTCTTTTTTGGTCCAAACTATGATGTACCATAGGCCTCTTGCACAGTTATGGACATCCCTTCCTTTAGGTTAGGGGAGATTTATCCTGTGATTTTGTTGAAGATATTTTCTGGCCTTTGAGTTTAGAATCTTCACCCTCTTTTATTTCTATTTTTCTTAGGTTTGATCTTTTCATTTTGTTTTGATTTTCCTGGACATATATTTTCAGTTTATCCTGAATTTCCTGGACTATAGATTAACGTTGATGGCTAGGGGTAAAAGCCCCTTCTTACTTATTTAATCACTGACTACATGTAATTGTGTATAGCCATTACAGAATTTTCTATTATGAATATCACATAAACATAAATAATATGTATATTGATAAAAATTAAGTTCTTGTTAGATATGAATTTATATCATCTTTTTCACTTTTGCATTCTAAACATTTTCTCCCTTATACATTCATCAAAAGTATGATATAAATGTTTTAATAGTGTTCTATTGTTTGGTTATTCAGTTGATTATCAATCACTTTGTACATGGTGAGAGAAATTCTTCCTTTTATATCTGGCTAAATTCCATTATTATAGATAATGTTAACATAAACAACATTGTAGGAAATATTTTGTGTAAAGACAGTAACACTTCTGTGAGATAAATTTCCAGTTAATTATTAAATCAAATTTTAATCATTCTTTTAAAGAAAAAACAAATAGTGATTTCTAAGTAATTAACTGCTCTAATTTGCCTCATATAAAGGTAACCCCGATTTTCATGCTAATAAATTGAATGGAACTATCAAAATCCATTCTAATCTGAGAACAGCTTTGATCCAGTAAAACAAACTGATGACTTTGGCCACTTGATAGTCAATGAGATTTTGTCACTTATCTTCTTTTTAAGCTGCTAGTGTGGCTAAGGCACATGTTTTTGCTTTTAGCTCCTTGTGTTTTTTTTCTTGTTTTTTTTTCTCCCCTCTATGCTTACTTTAGACAATTTCTCATTGTATGAGTGTAATTTCACTTCCATACAAAGTCCTAAATTACCACCTTTTCAATGTTTTATGCTGCTGGATTTCTACTTGAAATCAATGCAATTAATATCTTAAAAAGTGATACACACATTTTCAAGCGTTAGTTAATCATGTTAATTATGTGTATTTCTTTTGAATTATCTATTCTCCTTTGAAATAGGCATGGAAATTTAATGTCTGAAACTTTCAATAGAGCTGATTGGTTGTCTGGCAAACTTCCACTATAATGGAGTTCAATAAAGGCATTTCATTATGTTAAGCTAAACATGGTTAGTAAGAAATACATTGAATATGGGCATTTAGACTTTTGTAGTAAATGAAACTTGATTAGATTTAATCAGTTTCATTTTCTCTTTGTGAAAAGGAACCATTAGCAGAGCATCCCACTGTGTATAAATGGAATTCAGCATATTTCACCTTGTTCAGTGGCAAGAAAATCTTCTAGAGAAAAAGTACTCTACTCCTCCTCACCATCAGACCATTCAAACTCAATGTGGCTACACCAACCCTACTGTAAGCTGCTTTTCCAACATTTGTACTTAAACAAGCTAAATAAGTTAGACAAAGGAGATCCACCCTGAAGTAACATAAGTTTATATAGTCTATTGAAGGTGGCTTTGGTGAACAGAATTAACTTTAAAAACTTGCTTTTGTACTACAAACTCATATATTCTGAATCAGCAATCTAGTCTGGATCATCTATCTTCTATTTGAAGTGGGAAACCCATATCCCATATACAGAAAATTGTACTGGGGCTGGAGTATTTTAAATAAATGGGTTTCACTTAAATAAGAATTATGGTAAAAATGAAATATGGTTGCTCAATATTGACTCTGCTTGCACAAGTATAATGTTAGCCTCAGACACTTAAATGAGAAAAATATTGGAAAATATTTCCTGACTCTGTATTATTTATCTCTGAATGGATTGAGACAGATCTTGCTGTTACTGCACTATAGACATGGGACAGCTTTAAGGAGCAAGAGGAACAGAGCTCACAATTATAAAGGAACTCGATCAGTAACAAACATTTTCATTAAGGTTTATCCAAACTTCCATTTAAATTGAGAAATTAGTTGAGTGAAACTTGATTGACAGTTAATTTTATCCTCTGTTGAATAAGTTAGACTGCCTCTCAAACTAATTTAAGCCAAGGAGAAAAATTAAAAAAAAAAATGTGGAATATCAACTCTTTTAAGTTTTCATCATCATCTAGACTCTGGGAAACTTGTTTTCTCCATTGTTAATATTATAAACTGTAGCTTTAAATTAGTCAGACAAGTTAATAATCACTCAATTCAGACAGAATCATTTAGACATGTTACAAAATTACATGCAAAATTTCAATCTGGGCGCCCATATCCATAGGCACTACCATTCTGGACAATTTGCTTGTCTCAGTGTGAGGAGAAGGCCTAGGTCATCCACTATCTTCAAAACTATGAGAATCAAACTCTAGAAGACACAGGCTCAAAAGAATTGTCTAAAATGAGAGAATAAGGGATGAAGAAATTTACCTGTTTCTAGAAATAAAATGGTTTTACTATGCTTAAACATGTGATTTGGGATAATTGTTCTTATCAGTTACAGGGCACCAGAGGCAGTCATCCAGAAATGATAGTTCGTGAATCCATGGAAATGATCAGGAAATTAACATGGTTCTAGTTAAAGTTTCACACTTATCTACCTTTCACCAAAAGTCACACCATTAGCTGCAAGCCCACCCCTTCAAATCTTTCAAAATTTGACTATAATAATAAAATTCCTACAAAGCTGGGTAATAAATGTTTCACTTTATCCTAATATGGTTAATTTTTTCTATGAATTTTGATACCCTCCAATGTATTTATTTAATATTCAAAGGAATAATTCTATGTGGCTATTATTCAAGTATATATTTCTATTCAGTACATAATTATTTATGTACCTTTTAATTCGACAGGGATGGAAGTATTGAATGACTGGCTGACTGTATAATACACAGTGTTCCTCAAAATAAATGTTATTTGCATACATAGACTAAACAACAGAAAATTTAATTTCTACATTACATTATTACTCTTAATATAAATAGCAAAGTTTTACTAAAGCTAGGAAATGTGTTTTGGTTTGCTTTTGTTACTGTGATAAACACAATGTAGAAAAACAATATGGGCAAAACATGGATTTATTTCATCTTACACTTTCAAGAACCAGTTAGGCACTGATGGAACTGAGGGTAGGAACTCAAGACAGAAATCTGTTGGCAAGGGGCTAGTGAGAATGGCTCAGTGGTTAAGAGCCCTGACTGCTCTTCTGGAAGTCGTAAGTTCAAGTCCCAGCAACCACATGGTGGCTCACAACCATCCTTAATGAGAAATAAATACAAAAAAAAAAAAAAAACCAAAAACCTATAGACTGGATCTAGTGGAGCCCAGAGAGCAAGCAGGGCCTGGAGCAAGCGGGGCTGGAGTAAGAGGGAGAAGGGAAGAGGAATTAAAAAAAAGAAAGAAAGAAAGAAATCTATTGGCAAGAGCAAAAGCACAACCCATGCAGTAACCTACTTCCAAAAAATTGATTACAAATCAATGTTCTTTGACCCCACTTTAAAGTTATATTATAAAATAACATTAATGTTGCCTTCTTCATCTAGAAACTTAATATACTTCTATCACTAAAGATGACATTTTTTAATATTAACTTTTAAATGTTTAGTTACAAAATGGTACAAAGAAGAAAGCATTAAATTAGGTACCAAAAAAAAAAAAAAAAAAAAAAACCATGGGTTTTACTATCATGTATGATTTGTTAAAGAATGCTGGCCAGTTTTCTTGACCTATTGGTACCTCAAATTATAGTTAGAGCAAAGTACTCTAAGAGGCTATTAGGAGCAAAATTAATTTCTTTATGGAAATAACAAGCAAATTTTAAAATGTTTATTGGTGAACTGTATAATGTATAGTGTGACAAACATGCTTTTAAAAAAAAAAAAAACAAACACACATGCACAGCTAAGGAAATATTTAAGTTACTACGCGATTCTGCCACGGTCAGTAAGCTAGTATTTGGAACTGAGAATTAAATTTTGTTTTGAACTCGCTGGGGATTTGTATTAAAAAACAGAGAGCACGAACGCGTATGTCCATTTTGTCAGAGAAACTAGATGAAGAGTACTTGCTAGATCATTGCATTATCCACCACAGATGAGAAAGGAGGCCTGTGTTCTGTCCACTTTCCCATTCACGACCTGAGGAAAGCCAAGGACCTAATGGCAGTTTAATTAGACATTTGCACGTCAGCCACACTTTGTTTATAATGATTTCATAGATTTTGATATAATTGAGGAAGCCATTATTCACAGAATGCTAGACTGCTCCCTTCTTCAATATGTGAATCAGTCAAACACCACATAATTTTATGAATAGGAAGGGGATCGTTCACCATGTAAGATGCAGCTTGAAGGACTGGAGGGGAATTGTCAATATTTGATGGAGAAACATGCACTACAGTGTTATACAGTTGTCTTTGTTATGTTGCATTCAAAAGCTGTTTTCATTCTTGTTTAGATATGCCTTTACATTCTTTAGTTTATTAGACGTTTAACCACAAGAAACTGCCTCCATCAGCCATTAACAGATGGAAGAGACAGACTATGTAATGAAGCAGCTCCATGTGTACATTAATTATGCTGTGTATAACGCTACATATTCCTAACTATGATTATGATTAGATCATATATATAAGCAAGAAAACCAATCTCTGTTCTATGTTAAACACAGAGAAAGGAACAAAATATGGACATTAAATGAAATCTGAAATTCATTCAAATTCCCATGCTCTAATCTCCATTAAAGAATGTGAATAATCTTAAAAAAAAAACAAAAAAACCAAAACCTCTTTATATTTGACTCTACTGTTCTTTTTGATACAATCAGGAAAGCATACTGGCTCATAAAAGAATAAATATTTTCCTCTATTCCTGAGCTGTAGGTGAATCCTGGCTTAATGAATCTTGAATAACATGATAATAAAAAATAATTTAGAATGATTGCCTGTGAGTTGAAATTAAGAATAAATAGATAGGTAAATAATAATAATGATAGAAAAATAGAGGCATCAGTTATAGAACATGGGGAGTAGAGGACAGAAAGAAGATAGATAAGAAATAGTGAAAGATGATAGATATAGGATAGATACATAGGTAAATAAATACATGGATATAGATACATACATACATATCATACATGATAGATTAGATATAGATAGATATGGTATAGATACATATGTACATAAATACATGAATATAGATGTAGATAATTAGAAACACACAGACATATATACATACATAGACAGATACATAGTTACATATATAAATACATAGGTAATATGTATATATACATAGATGATAGATATATAGGTATCAGAAATGATAGATATAGGATAGATGCACAGATACATAAATACATATAGATATAGATAATTAGATTTATACATTCATACACAGATACATAGATACATATATAAGTGTATAGATAACAGATACATAGATGATATATAGATATCATAAACAATAGATTATATGTAGAGAGAGATAGGATATATACATAGATACATATATACAGAGAATTATAGATAGATAGATAGATAGATAGATAGATAGATAGATAGATAGATAGATAAAATATATTAGATTTTCCTGCCTAATAATGGGGAATGAAAATTCTCATAGCCATGGGTATGGTAGCTGGAGAGGCTGAGCATTAAGAGTATGGCTATGTCCACATCCAAAAAAAAGAATAAAAGATCCGATACTGCAGCTGTGACTCTGAGGCTAAAGATTTGAAAACTTAAGACCCACTGATGAAGGTCCTGGAATCTGAGAAGAGGGTGTTCAGCTCATAAGAACAAAGGAGAACTCTCATTTCCCTGCCTTTTTTTAAAAAAAATCTCAATGTGTCAGCACTCATAGCATGCCTTCCCTATTCAGTCCACTGAGTCACCTGTGGAAACATCTTCACATGCATTCAGAGCTAAAACTTTACACTCTTTGCATCTTTAATCTACTCAAGGGTGTGGCCATCACAAGACCATATAGGCAAGTGTGAAAATTGCCATTTTTACCATTCTTGCTGCAGGGAAGATCAGCACTAATGTTGATAGACAGAGGGGAAGAATTAAATTGCATCATGAGTAGGCACAGATTACTTATGAATCTGTCACACTGTCAGGAAAAGAATGTAGCATTCAACACCCTGATTAATAGTGGATGGACTGGGTATAAAATAAAGGCATGGTGGTTATTAGCTAAAAGAAAGAAAGAAAGAAAGAAAGAAAGAAAGAAAGAAAGAAAGAAAGAAAGAAAGAAAGGAAGGAAGGAAGGTAGGGAGGAAGGAAGGGAGGAAGGAAGGGAGGAAGGAAGGGAGGAAGGAAGGGAGAAAAAGAAAGAAAGAAAGAAAGAAAGAAAGAAAGAAAGAAAGAAAGAAAGAAAGAAAGAGAGAGAAAGGAAGGAAGGAAGGAAGGAAGGAAGGAAGGAAGGAAGGAAGGCATGGTGGTTATTAGCTAAAAGAAAGGAAAGAAAGAAAGAAGGAGAGAAAGAAGGAAGGAAAGAAGGAAGGAAAGGAAGAAAGAAGGAAAGAAAGAAGGAAGGGAGAAACAAAGAGGAAAGAATGGAAAGAAATGAAGAGAAAAGAAAAGGAAAGGAAAGGAAAGGGAAGGAATAGAAAGGAAAGGAAAGAAAGAAAAGAAATCTTACAAAAAAAAGTTAGATGGGCTCACAGAGCACAATCCAATATCAAGCACAGAAACATTCTAGGATATCAGGCACCCTCTCTCCTGCAGCCAACCGTGTGCAAATGGCCTAATAAAGGAAAGAAATAGTTTAGGTTCCAGAAATGCAATCGTTAGTGACCATTATGTAAACCCTGGGTTTGTGGTTCTCTGCCTCAGTCTTCCCTTCTATATAACCCTCCCTAATATCCTCGTTCTTCCTCTGTGCTTCAATTGAACTCTCTAATCCATACTATCATAAATATCATAAATGTTGTAATTATCTAGTGCTTTACCCACACTCCAGTGCCAATTGCCTTTATAAACCTTTAGATGAACATCTTCATGGCATCTTGAATGTACCTTCAATGAAAGTAGTTGGGGCATTAGAACTCTGATCAAAGTTTCCCATAATGATAGCAAATTCAATTTAACTCATTGAAATATTCCTAAAATATGTGATATATACAATTTAGGACAGCTTAAAATTGATTCTAGAGAAGTATATTCCATGAGCATAGTAGCCAAAAATATTCTTGTGAGAGAATGTGTTATAAATTATTTATCTGAAAATCTAGAGAGATTTATTATTATTAGAAATGAAAAACATTTTATATTAACCAAAGTAAGTGATTATCTCATCTGTAGCCCCAGTAAAATTACTCATTCATGAACATGGATAAGAGAAAAACGTTATTTTCCCTCTGATATTACAGCACATATCAAATTGTTTTGTATTAAATAATGTCTTTTTAATATATCTTTACAGATTTCACTTTAATGGAAAGCCAAAGAGGAACGAATTTGTCTCCTGCAAATACAAGACTTAAAATAAATGTACTTTTCTGGTATTATAAAATATTTTAGGATAGGTCTTCATAGGAAGAAAAAAGATGGATTTGTACATAAGGAAGTGAAATGTAATATAATTCGTTCACTAGATTAATACAACAAAATACAGGAGGGCTCATCAATCATAAAATGCCTTCAAAGAAGAAATAATTCTTCTTCAAAGAATGAAAGAACTTAGAAAAACTTGAATCAAACATTTACGTTTATTCTCACATCAATGCAACTTTATAATAACATGACCAGCCCTTAACCAACATGCAGAATTAAAGATGCAAATGACCATTGTTCTCGTTTTTTTTTCCATGTTAAAAGCCAGGACATAATTAGACAGGATTTATATATTAATTATTCCTTGGTGCTATAGCATATTTCCTTACAGTGTCTTAAATTAACAAAAAATTATCCTGTTCTTGGAAACAGTCTCACTGGTTGTCACTAGGCTAAAATCAAAGTGTTGGTAGGGGAGTGATTCTTTGGGAGATCATAGGAGCAAACATGTTCGTTGTCTTTTTGAGATGTTTACCTAATTTCTTGGTTAGTGGCCATTACCATATTTATGGGAGCAATTGCCAATGGTTAGCAAGATTAATCTTTTTTTCATATCACTATACTGTAACTCTTTGAAGCCTTCTAAGTAATTTCATGGACCCTTGTTCTCTAACATTGATATCAGTCTTCTTGAATGATGGGTGGCCATTTATAAGTGTTTCCAAACAATATACTCAGAAATTCTAAACTAAGGGAGTAGTGATGATAATAATATCACTTCCTGAAAGTACTGACCTAACAATTACATTTAATAAGATTTCGCTTGTCATATATCTGAAATGCTAATATCTCTAGTAATATGCCTTGTTTATTTCAGCCAATAAAACCTACTTTCTTATGATTAAATTAATCATCTTAATATTAGTTGAGGTTTGATCAAAGCATAGGTCAAATAACCACCACTATAAACAATATATACATGTATATGTATGAACCACAATTAATGAAAAAAAGAGGCTATGATTTTGAAAGAGAATAAGGAGATGTCCATGAGAGCAATGAAAGGGAAGGGAAAATTATGTAATTATATTATTATGAAAAATAATAAAAAAAATAAGCATGTTAGTGATCAAAACAGCCATCATGCCCTAATGTCTCTCAGCACTCTCTGATCCTATGGATCCATCAGTTCTTGAATATGATGCAAGCTTATTGTAGTTTGAGTCTGCTTTCTTTCATTTAGTACATTTGCATTCATTCACATTTTTGTACTGGTCAGAAGTTTTATTTAATTTTTTCCTTTTACTACTGAGGATATTTTGTTTCTTGGTTATACCATAGTTTGTTTATCCATTTATCAGTTAAAGGACATTTAGTTAATTTCCACATTTTTCAATAATTTTTGGTGATCTGAATTAAAACTATTATGAGCATATGGATACAGATTTTATTCAATAAGAACTAATGATTAAAGTCCAAATGGGAGAACTGTTTTGCTAGGAATGTAATTTACTGCCTCCTAGATGAACATTTACCCTTATTCCATCTCCATAGCAGAATACAGCCAGTATGTTTTAAGTTTTTCTACCAGTATACCATATATGTAATGGCATTAATTACCATCACTTTAGTGAGTAATAATATTGCTTCTATTCTTATGTCTTATATTCTGCTTGGTTATGATTTTAATAAGATATTTGTGTGGAAGTTTGGGGACCTATATTTGTAGGTTCTTTGATAATCACTGAAATTTGTTGTTTGTTTTTTTTAACATATTTTTAATATCTCTGAGTTCAAATGTGTGTTGTTTTTCTCTTCTTTTATGTAGCATCTGATCATTCCTTTAAAGAAACATTTTTATTTTGAAAAGTGTAAATTCATATGTATTTAAATGAATAATATCTGGGGTCATTATATAATGATATTCAAGTAGTTCAAAAATCATTACATTTTTCTTCTCTGTTCTGCTCAAAAGTTTGAAGTTGATAATCCACTTGACTTCATAACTTTAATGAATTTTATTACAGACTATTCCTTGTATTTCACATGACATTTCACCAGCAACAAAAGTCATTAGACTTTAAGGATGTAACTTTATTTAAGTTTTTTAATTTTACTCCTTAACCTTTTTGTTAATCATTTTATACATACTTCAAAATCATCATTCATAAAGTTTTATCTGTGATTCTGCATAATGAACAGTGGAATTTCTGTTTTCCAACATATTTTAATTATATTTATGCATTTTTAGATATTTTAAATTTTTTAAATGTTCTGAATGATTTTTTTTACTCTTGAGAAGTGAAATTCTTTTTTTTTTTATTTTAGATATTTTCTTTATTTACATGCAAATTTCTCCTTTCCCAGTTCCCCCTCCAAAAAACAATAAAACAAAAACAAACCCCTGTTGCCTCTCCCCTCCCCATGCCTGTCACCCTGCCCTCTCCCAATTTCTGGCACTGGCATTCCCCTACACTGGGGCACAGAACCTTCACAAGGCCGAGGTCCTCTCCTCCTATTGATGATC
>NW_022196905.1:178487398-178537243 GCF_008632895.1 Mastomys coucha | reverse complement strand
CTGCTCAGGTCTCAGAAACTCACCCGAGAGAAAATGGCGAATCCCGCCCGGGTCTCTGGCCTAAGGCATCTCCGGGCTGGCTGCTCCAGTCTCAGAACCTCACCCGAGAGACAAAGGCGGATCCTGCCCAGGTCTCTGGCTTAATGTGCTCTCTGGAAGTAGGCGATCCACTTGCAGGGAAGGGGCAGAGGAGGATGCTGAACCCCGTCTGTCACTTGGAAGCTGAGAGGATCGTGTCCCTGCTGCCCTGCTGCTCCCCTGGGAGTCATGGGGCCTGTGGCTCCCGGCTGGCTGCTCCAGTCTCAGAAACTCACCCAAGAGAAAATGGCGAATCCTGCCCGGGTCTCTGGCCTAAGGCGTCTCCGGGCTGGCTGCTCCAGTCTCAGAACCTCACCCGAGAGACAACAGCGGATCCCACCCGGGTCTCTCTGAATGATTTTTTTCAGACATTTTATTCAAGTTCATGGCAAACTGTCAAGAGGCTACTTAAATTTCAGCTTCTTAACCTCTTTGTGATTAAACTGAATGTGAAAGTCTTAAAACATGCTTTCTTCAGTACTACTGTAAATTACTAATTTGAAATCAAACACATAATGAATCCCAGGTATTTCTGTATGTACTCATGCTTGTTGTATTATCTTAGTTCACTACATCCTTAGCTTTGAAAACATTGTGTTATTCATTCTGACATAATACATGCCAACCAGCACTGTCTAAAATCCCTCACCTCAGATGAGAGGATCCTATGTTATGGATTGAAGTGATTTTGAAGCACATACAAAGTTTTGTGCTCTGGTTTAATTATTGAAAACAGTATTTTAATATTTTTCCACTGTCTTTAACTAGTCTGTTAGAAATAAGTTAGTATATTCTCTAAATGGATCAACTGAAAATGACTTCACTTTGTACATTATGTGCCTGTGTTTGCTTGTGTGACAATGGACACGTGTGTATGCTGTTGTGCATACATATGCTCATGCATACAGAGATCAAAAGTTAGTCTCTGATGTCTCCATCATTCTTCCCCATACTTTGTGAGATAGTGTCTCACTGAATCTGGACCTTACCTATGGGCTCCATTGGCTACCACCAAGCCCCAAGTACCCTTCAGACTTCTCTCAGGTTCCCACTCCCCAATTCTCCATGGAATTGTGAACACGGATCTTTTAGAATTTTAGAATCCATGGACAGTGAACACAGCTCTTTCAGAATTTTTCATAAGTCTTTTAGAATTTTTCTAGCACGTTTTCTGACCTTGATTGGAAATCCCAAGAATCATTTAGAGAGCTAACACAGCTCTCTTATAATGTTTTCTAGCAGCTATCCAGAAAGAAAGCTGTCTGAAGAGCTAACATAGCACTTTTAATTTAAAGGTTTGAAAATCACTGAAGAAGACTCCAGTCTCAGATAATATACAAAAACAAAGAGCATTTATTCTTCATAAACAACCAGCATGTAGGGGTCAACTATTCTTTGAAATGGCAACCCCAGACATAGGACCACAAGCCATCTTATAGGGCAATGGCACTATCTAGAAAGATCAGATAATCTACAATTTCATTGGTAGGTTATAGGGAGTTACAAGTGATCAGTGGGCTGCATTCCTATGTCATGAACATTCAAGCGTATGATGAAATAGGACTGCCCAGTGCAGATGGCCCATACTGAGATAAGATATTTCACCATTTTTGTGGTTATCTCCAGGCTGTTCTTTGGGAGAGAGTTTTATGGTCTTGTTCTAGATTTTATGGTCTATTCCTAGAGCTGGTGTCTTATGACCTAGTTTCTCAGACTTATGGTGTATACCTGAAGCTAGTGTCTTTATGGCCTTTTTTGATATCAGGTGTGGTCCTTAAAATAGAGAAATGGGTCCTTCAGTGGAGTAAAAGGGGGTTTATGTTGTCCTTTCAATAAAATGTTTCCTAGGGAACTGCTGAAGACTGTACACAGCTCTTTTAGAATTTTTTTTCCCTGGCTTTCTGATTTTGGTCAGAAAACCTAAGAATTACTTCCAGCATTTTTCTAGCAGGATTTCTGACTTAGTCAGAAAATCCAAGAATTTTTTTCTAGCAGGTTTTTTGCCTTTGTTTGGAAAACTCATGAGCTATCCAAAGAACATTAAGAGGTTTTTTTCCTAGCACGAAAGAACTGTTTTGTGCAGGGAGCTGTCTTGAGCAAGGAACTGTCTCCAGCAGACTACAGAGCCAAGAACAATCTATAGAGAGCTCTCTAGGGAGCTATCTCAAGCAGAACTCAGGACATCAGCTTGGACACACTATTTGACTTCAAAGTCATTCTTTTTGCTGCTCCCAGACACCCTTTCTGTCAGAGCCCCTCTTCAAGCCAAGGCTGGTCCTTGGCAAATGCTGGTTGCCTTGGACAGCTCAGTTTGCTCACAGACAATTTCAGTTCTTAATTCAACAGTGGAGGGAGTACATCCAGAAAACACTATTTTCCCAGTCTTTTTGTTTTTATTTATTTATTTGTTTGTTTGTTTTATTTCTTTACATTTCAAGTTTTATCCCCTTACACGGTTCCCCTCTCCTAGAAATTTCCTATCTCATCTCCCCTCCCCCTACTTCTAAGAGGGTATCCCTCCACCTACCTCCCTTCTCCTGCCTCCTTGCACTCACTTCCCCTACACTGGAGCATATATAGAGCCTACATAGGACCAAGGACCTCTCCTCCCATTAATGCCATATGCAGCTGGAGCCATGTATACTCCTTGGCTGGTGAGTTAGTCCCTGGGAGCTCTGGGGTTATGGTTGGTTGATAATGTTGTTCTTCCTATGGGGTTGCAAACCCCTTCAGTTCCTTCAGAGCTTTCTATAACTCCTCCATTCTGATCCCACTCAGTGTACTCAAGAAACTAGAAACCTGGGGAGGGGGGAGGCAACAGGGGTTTGTTTTTGTTTGTTTTTTTTTTTGTTTTTTTGGAGGGGAAACTGGGAATGGAGAAATTTGCATGTAAATAAAGAAAATATCTAAAATAAAAAAAATGTATATATAAAAAAAAAAGAAACTAGAAACCTGTAAATAATAAATTTGCACCAATAGGAACTCAGAATGCTGTTGTCAATAATATCAACTTTTCCTAAATACTTTCATAAACTGCATCACCAGATGTATCATCTCCAACCCCTGTTCTAAAGATTCGATAAGGAGAATTTGAGCTCTTTATGATTCTTTAATGAACATTTTTAAATATTAAAAATAATTAGAAACCTTTCCAAATTCTGAAAAGTGTAAGAATATTTTCATGTTCATGATTGTAAAAGGAAAATAAGCTTAAATTTTAAATTTTCCTGTCTATAAGTCTAATGTTTTTAAAATGTAATCAGGCAATTATTTCATCTACAAGAGAAAATGCACTGGCTGATCTGTTGGTTCTAAGAGAAATAATTGGTTGAGATTTTACATATTAATTTAGAAGACTTGTTATTTTCCAACATTTTTCATTAATAAATATAAGAAACATATTAGTCTGTACACTTGGCTCCTAGAGCTTTGTTAGAGTTGGACTGTTGAAAGAAAAATTAGCCTAGTGAAATGTTTAATTAAAAATACCTCTCACCCTGTTTAAATTTATAAAAGTTTCTTCATTAAATTCTTAAATATTCCTCTCACAGCAGGTTCTTTCCTCAGCATTAGAAGTAATTATGTATTAATGGACACAATTTTGAATTCTATTTAAATATACTAAAACCCCACATCAAGTATTCAAGCAGTAGAAACTGTTTCCTTCTGAAAACAATTCAGGTGAAAAGGTGTCAAAAGGGCATTGTATTAGGAAAATATTGACTCTTCAATAAGTGATCCTGGGAAAATCAAATGTCCCCATTATAATAAAACTGCAAACTTCTCTTAAATGATATGTAAAACTCAAAGTGAAATACCTAATTCAAAATCCTGAAAATATTCAACAATATGTAAAGAAATTAAGTATATCACTAGAGACACACAACACCACAATTCCAGAACAATCCTATCATGACTAATAATGATAATAATAACAACAACCACCACCTTTGGTTTAGTAACAAAAGTCCCAAAAGTCCACCTACAGCCAACTACCTATCTCCTTTCAGCTGGAACTTCAGTTTATTTGCATAAGTTTACTTGAAAATATTTGAAATATATTTGCTTCTTCACCATCTGTAGAGATTTCCCCCTGTTTATTATTAGTACTCATTATTTATTGCTTCTTAGCTCTTTGTGACCAAGAAACTGGTTTTATCAATTGATATATTAATCTTCTTTTGCCATCATTGCTAATGTATCACAAAGCTTGCATCCTATTGTATTAGTATCTACTCTTATTGTCCTCATTTACTCATTATCTACATTTTAAAATTCATATTTTGATTCTATTTTTGTTACCATTTTTTCGAACTTCTTAATGAAAAAGTGTGACTGTTAGGCTTTTTTAGTTTTCCTTTGCTTTTAATATCATTTGAGGCCATCCATCTCACTGAAAGTACTAATTTAGTATAGTTCCTTAAGTTTAGAGGTTAAAACCATTGTAATTCAGTTTGAAATACTTTCCAATTTGTGATTATTGTTTCTAAGCTTTCTATTTTAAAATGGACACCTACATTTTTAATTATAATGACTTCTAAGTCAGATTCTGCAGTTGAAATATTATTGTACTGTTATCAGATAAAAATTCTGTGATTTTATTAATCTTTCTTTTTTACTTCTTTGCCTACTACAGCTGTTTCTCCTCCTATTTAATCTTCATGTTATGTATTTGTCTGTGATACTGGAAACAACCCAGGCCCTATGCATGGAAAAAAAAAAAGATGTCCACCTCTTACCTATACCAGTAGTATTTATTTGTTGTCATTGTCTGATTGTTCTTTCATTGTGCTTCTTTTTGTGTGCTTGCTTGTTTGATTTGAATCATGGTCTTACTAGTTTGCGCAAGTCTTATTGAATATGGTCTGCAGCCCAGGAAGCACTTGGATTTGCTGACTTCCTAACTTAGCCTCCCATCAGGCCCAAATGACAGCTCCATAATTTCTAATATACCTTATACATAATTGGCTACATTCATTTCCTATAGCATGGAATCCATCATATTTGCTAGCTAGGAAAAAATAAAGGCCAGGATTCTACAAGTGAAGAAATAGGCATGTGGAAATAAAAGTGTGCCACAAGGGATAAAAAAGAGTGATTGAGTGTACGATGATCAGTGAACTCGGCTCTACTGGAACATGTGTAGTAGAACAAGTTGGCCTAGAATTCACAGAGATCTGCCTGCTTCTGTCTCCTGAGTGCACACATTAATGATGCACACCACTACCATCTGGCTTATCTCCCTTTTCTTACTGGTTATAATCACATTTTATCCAGCTCTCTCATACTCCTGTACTTCCCCAAGACACCCCCAAACCATGAGCTAAAATAAACCCATTAGTAGCATACTCTGTTTCAGAAAAATTAACTAAAACAGGGTGAATATGATCAAAGCACAATGAGCTAGTACAAGACACCTGGTATTCTACACAATCAATGCACTCCAATACTCATTTCAAGTGGGAAATGCTAAAAGTGGATTATGATCAATGAAGTCTTTATCATTTGTTCTTATGATTAAGAACCACAAAACTATTGCTATTGCTGAGGTAAACCATTAAATCATGTCCGATGATTAAATTTCTCCATGAACTAAATCATTCTTTATAATAGAAAAATTTAATCCAAATGCCCTACCTCATCATTTCTCTAGAGATGGAGGATTTGGTGCTTCTATGGAAACGATAAATAATGCTTTTCAAAGCAAAGGACATTGAGAATTCATGTGACAATCAGCAAATGCTTTTGCAGTAAGTAACAGATCAAAAAAATGAATAGTCACCTCACAAAGACACAATTTCATAGAAATGCTAACAATACTATTGACAGACTAACAATATATTATGATGTCAATTTTTAAAACTATTTAAAAATTCTTTACCTTCAAGTTTATTTTTCTTTGATATTAAGTTCACTTGCTACAAGACTAAAAGTCACATTTCAGAGGGAAGACAGGAAAGTTTTCAATCATTTAAATTAAGTACCAGTATAAATTGTTATGTTAAAATTAGGAAACCCAAAATATCAATAAGCATACCTTAGTGACTTCATGAAAATATTTGAATGGCACTGAAAACAGACTGGAAGTCACTTTATAAAGAAGAGAGAAATGCTTGGGTGCCTTTGTGATAGCATTTATATAATATATATTTTTCTCTACCCATGTCTAGCTCCCAAATGATGAGACTGGGATTACTAGATTTATTTAATCAAGCCTATAGCACAAAACCTGGGCAGGCATTGATCTATTCTAATCCTCTAGGCAAATCTGGCTACCTCCTAGCCAAACTTCTTGAGATACTTGCGTTTTCGTATTGGTCTCACTTTTTAAGCTTCAGGTATGTTCTCTCATGATGTTTCCTGGACCCACGCCTGCTTCTCAGGGTGAATACTTTTGATCCTTCTCTCTCCCACTCCTAGCATGGTTGGCAGAAGTCTTCCCCAGTTGTCGCTTCTGCCCAGGCATTGGTTGATCAGCTTTTACTAACAAGGCAAAGAATAAGAAATACTTGGAATAAGCATTAGAATTCCATGTCTAGATGGCAACAGTATATGTGAGCAGAGAAATCAGCATTTGAATGACTCAAGGATAATCTTTACACAGTGCACAAAAACATGTGTTCTACAGGTCCCTACCAGCAACTGATTATATGTAACTTTTATTTTGTTATACAAAGAATACACATGCCCTGTAAATGATTGTCATTATATTATTTCAGTTAGTTGTCAAACTAAAAATCAAACTTGAAGAAAAATAATTTTATAATTTGATATGGTATTTACAATTTAATTGGTAGTACAGGATTATGTAATTACTTGAATATATCCTGGAGCATGTATCCTTATTACAGGTTGGAGCATCTTCTGGGTATATGCCCAGGAGTGGTATAGCTGGGTCCTCAGGTAGTACTATGTCCAATTTTCTGAGGAACTGCCAAACTGATTTCCAGAGTGGTTGTACCAGCTTGCAATCCCACCAGCAATGGAGGAATGTTCCTCTTTGTCCACAACCTCGACAGCATCTGCTGTCACCTGAGTTTTTGATCTTAGCCAATCTGATCGGTATGAGGTAGAATCTCAGGGTTTTTTTTAATTTGCATTTCCTTGATGACTAAGGATGTTGAACATTTCTTTAGGTGTTTCTCAGCTGTTCAGTATTCTTCAGTTGAGAAATCTTTGTTTAGCTCTGCACCCTACTTTTTAATACAATTCTTTGGTTCTCTGAAGTCTAACTTCTTGAGTTCTTTGTATATATTAGATTTTAGCCCCATTTGTCAATTCTTGATCTTAGATCTTAAGCTATTGGTGTTCTGATCAGGAAATTTTCCCCTGTGCCTATGTACTCAAAGCTCTTCCCCACTTTCTCTTCTATTAGTTTCAATGTATCTGGTTTTATGAGGAGGCTCCTGATCAACTTGGAAGTTGAGCTTGTGTCATGCCCACTCATCTACTCCAGTAAAATCTGCAGTGTCAAGCTTGAAGGCCTGATCATGGACAAGAGGCGTACAGCTTCAAAGGGAGTTTGCCTTCTGGGTATTCAGTCAGTCGCTGGCATCTCCTAACTCAAACATGTTCCAGATTAGTCTTTCCAATAGTCAGCATGTCTTCTTATTCAGGAATAAAGGTGCCCCAAGAAATGATTCATAAATAGTTAAAACTAAGATTAAACATTGTTCCCTGGCCAGCACAGCATTCCAATATATCCTAATTTATTACCAAGCTGTCGTTAGCTTGGAATTTCTCACAAGGAAGCTGCCTTATCAGATAGGGTGTCCTCAGAGTTAGGAATAGAGGTCAGGCACTATTGCTAATTATAAACACAGAATTCTCAGAGCAGTCCCACAGAAGACAGAATTGTTTTACATACCAGAGAGTAATTGAAGGGCTTCCCTCACTTAAGGGCATTCTCTGGAACTGCTGCTAGATTGGAACGTCCTGATGCTTGCCTCCAACAAACCCAGAGAATTAGCTTGGGACTGCCAAGATAGCCCCAGTGGGAAGGGCACCGCTGCTATTCCACTTTGCACCTGGATGCCTGATCTTACCGACCTTGATGTGACCATCACTTGCCTATGTGACTTCTGTCTTGCTGTCTGATCTTACTGACCTTGATGTGGCCCTCACCTGACTATGTGACTTTGTCATCCGCCTGTTTTCTATATACTATATAAGCCTGTTTTTCACTTCGTGCACATACTTATACATTCAGATTTGAGATTTTGAGCATTTGAGACAGAGCATTCGAGCTTCGAGCCTCATGCAGTCCACAGGCCCCCAGGCCCAGAGCACTCAGGCCCGGGGCGTGCAGTGCCTGTCGAGAATAGCTGGCTGTTTTAGACCCAGTGTATTTCAGATGGCCTCGGAGGTACCTAGACTGCTGACCTGCCAGATTTTTCATTTCTCTTTTGTAATGACTGTAAAAGTCTGATGCCATTTTTGAGAAATACACTCAGATTCAGTACTTCCTTGGGTCGACTCTGTTTGTCACTAGCCAAATTTTTTGCCCACTTGACCAGAACTCTCATCCTGTGGAACAAGAGGTCCCTGCAGTGAACCCAGTCTGTGGCAAGCTTTGTACAAGGAGATAGAAATAGATTGATTTGCATTCTTCTATGTACTAACACTATGTAGTGTTGAAAATGCTGTCTTTTTTCCACTGGATGGTTTTAGCTCCTTTGTTAAAGATCAATTGACCATCAGTGTGTGGGTTCATTTCTGGGTCTTCAGTTCTTTCCATTCATCTATGTGCCTGTCACTCTACCAATACCATGCAGTTTTTGTCACAATTTCTTTGTTAGTACAGCTTGAGGTCAGGGATAGTGACTCTACCAGAGGTCCTTTTATTGTTGAGAATAGTTTTTGCTATCATAGGTTTCTTGTTATTCCAGATGAATTTGCAAATTGCTATTTCTATCTCTGTGGAGATTTGAGTTTAAAGTTTGATGGGCATTGCATTGAATTTGTAGATTGCTTTCGGCAAGATGGCCATTTTTATGATATTAATCCTGCCAATCCATGAGCATGGGAGATCTTTCCATCTTCTGAGACTTTCTTTAATTTCTTTCTTCTTAGACTTGAAGTCATTATCATACAGATTTTTACTTGCTTAGTTAGAGTCACACCAAGGTATTTTATAGTATTTGTGACTATTGTGAAGGATGTTGTTTCCCTAATTTCTTTCTCAGCCTATTTATCCTTTGTGTAGAAGAAGGCCACTGGTTTGTTTGAATTAATTTTATATCGAGCTACTTTGCTGAAGTTGTTTATCAGGTTTAAGAGCTCTCTTGTGGAATTGTTTTTATTATATTTAGGTATGGGCTTTGAATTCCTAATCTTTCCAAGAATTCTATCATGAAGGGGTGTTGGATTTTGTCAAATATTTTCTCATCATCTAATGAGATGATCATATGTTTTTTTGAGTTTGTTTATATAGTGTATTATGTTGATAGATTTCTGTATATTGAACCATGCCTGCATCCCTGGGTTGATGCCTACTTGATCATGATGGATAATTGTTTTAATGTGTCCTTGGATTCGGTTTGTGATAATTTTTTTGAGTATTTCTTCATTGATATTCATAAGGGGAATTGGTCTGAAGTTCTCTTTCTTTGTTGGATCTTTGTGTGGTTTTGGTATCAGAGTAATTGTGGCTTGATAGAATGAATTGGGTAGAGTACCTTCTGTTTTTATTTTGTGGAATAATTTGAGGAGTATTGGTATTAGGTATTCTCTGAAGGTCTGATAGAACTATACACTAAACCAATCTGGTCCTGCTCTGGTTTTGGTTGGGAGACTATTAATGAATGTTTCTACTTCTTTAGGAAATATGGGACTATTTCAATCATTTATCTGATCCTGATTTAATTTTGGTACCTGGTATCTGTCTAGAAAATTGTCTATTTCATCCAGGTTTTCCAGTTTTGTTGAGTATAGGCTTTTGTAGTAGGATCCTGATGGTTTTTTGGATTTCCTCAGTTACTGTTGTTATGTCTCCCTTTTCTTTTCTGATTTTGTTAATTAGAATACTATCTCTGCCCTCTAGTTAGTATGGTTAAGGGTTTATCTAATTTGTTTATTTTTTTTTTTTTTAGAGAACCAGCTCCAGGTTTGGTTGATTATTTGTATAATTCGTTGTGTTTCAACTTGGTTGATTTCAGCCCTGAGTTTGATTATTTCCTGGTGTCTACTCCTCTTGGATGCATTTGTTTCCTTTTGTTCTGGAGCTATCAGATGTGCTTTCAGGTTGCTAGTGTATGTTCTCTCCAGTTTCTTTTTAGAGGAACTCAGAGCCACGAGTTTTCCTCTTAGGACTGCTTTCATTGTGTCCTGTAAGTTTGAGTATGTTATGGCTTCATTTTCATTAAACTCTAAAAAGTCTTTAATTTCTTTTTTTATCTCTTCCTTGACCAAGTTATCATTTAGTAAAGTGTTGTTCAGCTTCCATGTGTATGTATTTTATTGTTTATGTTGTTATTGAAGACCAGTCTTAGTCTGTGGTGATCTGATAAGAGGCATGGGATAATTTCATTCTTCTTGTATCTGTTGAGGCTTGCTTTTTGACTTATTATATGGTCAATATTGGAGAAGGTACCATGAAGTGTTGAGAAGAAGGTATATTATTTCTTTTAGGATAAAATATTCTATACATATCTGTTAAATCCATTTGATTCATAACGTCTGTTAGTTTCATTATATCTCTGTTTAGTTTCTGATTCCATGATCTTTTCATTGGTGGGAGTGGGATGTTCAAGTCTCCCACTATTATTATGTCTAGTGCAATGTATGCTTTAGAAAAGTTTCTTTATGAATGTGGGTGCCATTGCATTAGGAGCATAAATGTTCGGAATAGAGTTCTTCTTGGTAGATTTTTCCTTTGATGAGTATGAAGTGTCCCTCCTCATATTTTTTGATAACTTTAGGTTGAAAGTCATTTTTATTAGATATTAGAATGGCTACTCCAGCTTGTTTCTTAGAACAATCTGCTTGGAGAATTGTTTTCCAGCCTTTTACTCTGAGGTAGTGTCTGTCTTTGTCACTGAGGTGGGTTTCCAGTATGCAACAAACTGTTGGCTCCTGTTTACATATCCTGTTTATTAGTCTGTGTCTTTTTATTAGGGAATTGAGTCCATTGATATTAAGAGATGTTAAGGAAAAAAGATTGTTGTTTTCTGTTATTTTTGGTGTTAGAGGTGGGATTATGTTTATTGTGGCTATCTTCTTTTTGGTTTGTAAAAAGATTATTTTCTTGCTTTTTCTAGGATGTAGTTTCCCTCCTTGTGTTGGAATTTTCCATTTATTATACTTTGAAGGGCTAGATTAGTGGAAAGATGTGTAAATTTGTTTTTGTCATAGAATATCTTCATTTCTCAATCTATTGTTATTAAGAGTTTTGCTTTTGCTTGGAATAATAGTCTGGGCTGGCATTTGTGTTCTTGTAGAGTCTGTATGACGTCTGTCCAGGATCTTCTGGCTTTCATGGTCTCTGGTAAGAAGTCTGGTGTAATTCTGATAGGTCTGCCTTTATATGTTACTTGACCTTTTTCCCTTAGTGCTTTTATTATTCTTTGTTTTGTGCATTTGGTGTTTTGATTACTATGTGACAGGAAGAATTTTTTTTTTCTAATCCAATATATTTGGTGTTCTGTAGGCTTCTTGTATATTCATGGGCATCTCTTTCTTTAGGTTAAGGAAGTTTTTTTCTGTAATTCTATTGAAGATATTTACTGGCCCTTTAAGTTGGAAATCTTTGCTCTCTTCTATACCTATTATCCTTAAGTTTGATTTTTTCATCGTGTCCTGTATTTCCTGGATGTTTTGAGTTAGGATATTTTGGCATTTTCTTTGGTTGTTATGTCAATGTTTTCTATGGTATCTTCTGTGACTGAGATTCTCTCTTCTATCTCTTGTATTCTGTTGGTGATGCTTGAATCTATGGCCCCTGATCTCTTTCCTAGATCTTCTATCTCCAGAGTTGTCTCCCTTTGAGATTTATTTATTGTTTCTACCTCCATTTTTAGATCCTGGATGGTTTTGTTCAATCACATCACCTGTTTACCTTTGTTCTCCTGTAATGCTTTAAGGGATTTTTGTGTTTCCTCTTTAAGGGCTTCTACCTGTTTACCTGTGTTCTCCTGTATTTCTTTAAGGGAGTTATTTATGTCCTTCTTAAAATCCTCTATCAGCTTCATGTTATGTGATTTTAAATCCACATCTTGCTTTTCTGGTGTGTTGGGGTATCCAGGACTTGCTGTGGTGGGAGAACTGGATTCTGATGACACCAAGTAGTCTTGGTTTCTGTTGCTAGGATTCCTGTGTTTACCTTTCGCCATCTGGTTATATCTGGTGTTACATGCTCTTGCTTTCTCTGGCTGGAGCTTGTTCCTTCTGTGGGTCAGTAAGCCTGTGTCAGCACTCCTGGGAGACCAGCTCTCTCCTGGAATAACCTGTGTACAGAAGGCTCTGAAACAGCCCAAGCTCTGGGTGCAGATGGCAACCAGAAGGATCCTGACCTAGCTGCTCCACTGTTTCTGTGTTCTGTTTCCTCATGACTGGCCCTGTTCCAGACAGTCATTGGAGAGAAAGTAACTATCTCACCTCTGAGCCAGGGAGTGAAAGCATTCCTAAGAGAACAGGTTTCTCCTGGGGGGACCCGTGCACAGTGGGCTGTGGATCAGCCTCCGCTCAGGGGTGTAGATGGCAGGCCAGGAGTTTGCAACTATCAAACCTACCTCCTTACCATCCACAAATGATGTGCCAACAAATCATACATTGTCAATAAGTACAATAGAGAGAGAAAAGTAAGAGGCTATCAGTCTTTTTATTTTTTTATTTTCTCTTACAGAAGCATGAACAAAACTCAGTGACAAGACACTTCTTTCACTAGTTAAGTTTAAATACTCTTGTCTTACATAATAGTGCCAGTGTTTCTCTGTGTGAGAATGCTTTGAATGTGTCTCCTTAGAAAGATTCTGCCTCCATTATGTTTGAATTTGCTTTTTATAAACAACATGACTAATATAATTGATACTAAGATATTCAACTTTTAGATGAAGCTTACAACATCTAATACAAATCAGAGAGGAAAAAGTAGCTTATAAGAGACTGCATTAATGGTCACAAGTATTATTCAGTATGACCATGGGCTCTTGTTTTAGGGATTGCTAAAGAGAAAACTGTAAATGATATAATTATAGTATAAATATAATTATAGTATAAATATAATTATATTAACATTACATTATAATTTAGTTATATTATTATGATTATATAATTCCTAGTATGGTCAGGATAAAACATTCTTAGGTAGAAGTTCACTTTGTGTTGCATGGTAATTGGCTTATTTTCATTTCTCTTCATAGTATGACTTCTGGAAATCTTATGAAAGTTTTTGTTTGTTTTTGTTTTGTGTTGTGTTGTCTTGTCTTTCCCCCTTCTTATAAATCAAGACTGATAGTTTTTGTGGATCAAAAGAATCTGAAGGCTGAAGATTTCTAGGTGTTTCTTTAAGGTAGACAAACGTTTAAGAGCCAGAGAGGGAATGAAACAAGAAAATTAAAATTTAAAGAAAACTAGAAAGAGAAAGTGTAAGACTTGGATTAAACAAATGCCAATACAGAAAAGACATAGTCAAAATGAGAGGAATGGAGTGACTAATTCTTGCAATTGGACAGAGCAGTCTCTAACACGTAGCAAGCCTAATAAACCAATGCAGGTCACCTAGGACACACACATATGTACATGCACACACACATGCACATTTAAAATAATAAAATATTTCATAATATATTTTATGATAAGAAACTTAGATATTAGTTCAAATAAACATGTTCCTGGGGAGGGGGTTGAATATTATCTGATATATACTTTCTGGGAAGGAAGACAGAATCTAAAATGTTTTAGTTATTTCTCTTAGCAACTTAAAGTTTCCTTAATAAAAGTATATACCAAACTCTCATAAATTCTTTGTTCTATCAATTGAATATTTTCTCAGTAAATGTATATTCCTTCCAGATAACTCACAGCTTGCCAAACAAACAAACAATCTCACTATGTCTAGCTCAGCAAAGGAGGTCACAGGACTGTCTTACAGGAGTCTAGTGAGGGATTATACATAGGGGCCTGTAGAACTCAAAGGCAGCTTCATCAGCTATAAAAGCACATTAGGATGGATAAATAGTCATGAATGCTGATTCACTGTGCTACTGGAAAGTCTGCAGGCCACTCCACTACAGCGTCTGTATTCCCCAGCAGTCCTTTCCTGCCTATATATTCTTTTGATCAGTACTGGTGAATCTTGGGGGTTTTGAGTTTCCTTGTATTTCTTGAGGTATTTAATATCGGTGAGGTCACTAATGTCCTGAGTCCTAGGACCCTAGTCTTACCCCCAGCAATGGATGCTCCAGATCAGAGGAAATAGCTGGACAACACTCCATCCATTCTTCTGTCTTTTACATATATTTATTTATTTATTTACTCATTCTCACTTTGAGATCTTCATATATGAGGTGCTGTATTAGTATCATTTTTGTCTTTCTCACCTTTTTCTAATCTCTCCCTCCTCTCCACCACCTGATTTTCAAATTCATAGACTCTTAATCTTTAATTACTGTTATTACAAATATATGCACACATATTTAAATTTTCAAGAAACAACCCCGCTGAGTTCATGCAGTGTTGCCCATATGTATATGTGTTTAAGGCTGAGAGCTTTGGTTTTTACATTCTCTCTGTTTCCTTTCTTTCATAGAGACTTGAAAGGGATATAAAAGATTCATTCTTTTCTTCTCTGCATAACCAAGAGTGTGGCCACTGTACCATGGCAAGAATCATCTACTCTCAGCACTTTGTTGAATTGTTAGTCTCAGCAGCATCCACTGCCCACTCAAAATATAGAGGAGAGAAAAAAAAAAGAGAAGGTTCCTTCCATCATGCACTCTGAGTGTAAACACTAATGTAGAGGAGGCGATTCCACGGGCACATAATATCCCTTTAACAAAACGGCAGCATTTGCTTCTCCACTGGTGGTTCTGACCTTCCCGCCTAGGGGCTTCTGCCCTAGCTTTCAGTACGAGACATGCAATCTTTCCTGGGGCGTACACATTAAATCCAATTGCAAAACAGTTGGTTGTACTCATAACAGCTATCTTACAACTGAATTAACAGGCAAACCATGCTGGTTATGTTGGTAGTAGAGTGTGGAGAGGCTGCGACCCAGAGGCATGGGCAGTGACAGTTCTTTCCCAGATCCCTGAGTCTTCCCTTCTGGTTTTACAAGCACCAGCCAGAGGGAAGGTGCTCCTCCTTTTTTGCTGTTTAACTTATTCAGGTCCTACAGCTAAAGTATGTTGAATCTTTAATGAGCAGCTCTATGAGAAGCCAGACAACAGTCATTCCCCTCATCCTCTTCCCCCTCTTTATTGTTTGTTTTTTTTCTGAGGACAGGGTCTTATGTAGCTGAGCCTGGAGTCATCCTGAACTCAGTGGCTGAGAGTGACTGAGAAAAAAGATCCTCACTGTGGAGTAGCAAATGCAAAACAGTAACAAAAGTAAAATAGTTTTCAAAGTCCAATGCTATTAAAATGAAATACCAGCTTAGAGAAAAGTCAGAACTCTAAGAATTGAAAGGAAAGAGTGGTTTCAACGTGTCTGAACATGAGACACCCTTACATCCTTTTTCCCAAAGGCTGGCACAATCATCCTGTTCCTCTAGCATGGCCCCCAACCCAAATTCACTACACAAACCTTTATCTATTGAATATCCTAGGGGTTGAGATTGCACTGTTCTCATCCAGGCCTCAGTAATGCATCAGACAGTTTATCACTTTTTGGCCCCCATTATTCTAAGACAAGCAGCTACAACTTGCCAGACAGGAAATGGTGAACCTAAGGTCTCCTGCTTCTTTTAATGCTATGGAATTAGATATGATTTTCTAAGACTATTATGAAAATGGATCACAAAAATATATTAATTACAATGACCTTGAACCCCTGATCTTTCTTCTTTCATAGCCATAGTCCTGGGATTTCAGAAACAAAACTCATGCCAAGTTTTGCAATAGGTTTTATTACATATGAGGCCTGAAATTCTCCCTGACCAATAACTTAAAATGAAATAACACATTCCTGGTACCGAGATTCTTACCCAACAATCTTGTGATTCCTGACAGTACCTTTGTCCACCTATGCGATTCACACTCAGAAGGCATAAGGGTCTGTATTAAAGACCCCCCTCTCTCTCTCCCTCTCTCTCTCTCCCTCTCTCTCTCTTCCTCTCCCTCCCTCTCTCTCTCTTTCTCTCTCTCTCTCTCTTTCTCTCTCTCTCTCTCTCTGTCTCTCTCTGTCTCTCTGTCTCTCTGTCTCTCTGTCTCTCTCTCTATCTCTGTCTCTCTCTGTCTCTCTGTCTCTCTCTCTATCTTTGTCTCTCTCTCTGTCTCTCTGTCTCTCTCTCTATCTTTGTCTCTCTCTCTGTCTCTCTGTCTCTCTGTCTCTCTCTCTCACACACACACAAACACAGAGAGAGATACAGAGATAGTGAGACATCGATACAGAGACTGAGAGACAGAGAGACAGAGTGAGAGAGAGACAGACACAGATACAGACAGAGACACACAGAGAAAGACAGAGAGGAGAGAGACAGAAAAACAGAGGTACACACATGCAAAAAATAAAAGTTAATACATGAAATAAAATGTTTACTATTGCAGCTAAAAGAACATTTGAAAATCCCACACATAAGTAATAAATTGGAAGTTGAGAATGATGAAAATTAATTACAACTGAAGTTAAACTGCTAATGCATTCTGTTTAAATGAACAAAACCAAATAATCAGATTTTAAAATATTAATGAACATAGAATAACTGATCTACCTCTGAGCGATAATTCGTAAAAAAAATTATACAATTGAAAAATGGATCATTCTGCAGACTAAACTTTATTCATTGACAGGGATGGAAAGACATGGCCCTAAGGCAAAGTGAAAATATAAACCCCAACAAGTTGGAAATAACAGCTATCCTTCCAGTAGATGGTAAACAAAATTATTTGTGTACTTTTATATGCATACTTTTAGGTTAATTTTTAAAGGTGTATCTATTTTCATTTTATGCATAGGAATGTTTTGCCACCTTGTAAATGCACCAAGTATGCATAAGGTAGAGATCCGATGATGGCAAAGGAGCCCCTGAAGCTGTAGTTACAGATTGTTGTTAGCCACCTTTTGGTGCTGGGAAACAAATACCATTCCTCTGCAAGAGCAGCCAATGTTCCTAAGCACCAGACTCTCCAACCCCGTCCTTAGCTGATATATTAAAATACAAATGGAGATCCAGAGACTTGATAGCATGAATTATTGGTAAGGAAATGATACTAATTGTTACAAATATCAGAATTCATCCCAGATAAGCAGTAAACCTTTATTGGTGAGTACGTGACTCAATACAAACTATTAGATTAGTTGAATGTTGAAGGGTGTTATCAGGGAGAGAGATCAAAGGACAGAGGCAACCCGTAAATTTCCCCATTCATGCTGCTACATTAGTTTCTGGAAACGAAAGGGCAGCTGTGGCTTCAACCCAATGCATCAGTGGCTGTAGAGAGGAGGGGCAGATGAAAATTTCAAAATTTCCCATGAGAACTGCTAATCCGAAGACTTCAGAGTCAGAAGGAAAGAATTCTCCAGCATGGCGAGAGGTTACTCTTCTTCATTCTTTATGACATCTTCCCACATGACAGATGTTTTAGGATTCATTTAACATATAATTTGTATGTGTGTGCATGTGTGTGTGAGTGTGTGTACATGTGTAGGCACATTCACACACAGCACATATTTTTATTGAGAAGGAATGGGGCCATCAGTCCTTGGCTATACCTTTGTGTGAATGTGTGTGTGTGTGTGTGTGTGTGTGTGTACATGTGTGTGTGTTTATATATGTGTGAGCATATTCATACACAACAGAAATTTTTATTGAGAAGGGATAGGGGAAACCAGTCCTTGGCTGCACCTTTCCTCATGGCTGCTGACTGGTGCTCACTTCCTCTAGATATGGATGTGAGTCCTCAGCTTCTTGATGAACAAGGGGGCACACTTGTACCTGGATACCCTCAGTAGCTCCATGGTGCACTACTCTCGGGCCACAATCTTGTCCTATATGATGAACGTGGTATGTTTGGTGGTACTCTCATAGTACCAGCTATCTCACATCCATTTTCACCTTGTGGTCCTTGTAGAGACCTGTAAACTGAAGGTACTGCAGAACAATGGCGGTTGGTCTCCAGTTGGTGACGGTGGTTGTCTTTGTTTTCAAACATTATTTATATAGCTCATGGCAATATTTAAAAGGAATTTCTGAATGATGAATTGTGAATATAGTTTTGTTTTGCAATGAGAATTTCTAAACTCTTAGTAGTATTCATGAGCATGGAAATGTTGATACATATATAAAATTAAAGTACAGTGATGTAGGATGTAACAGATTATACAGATGTTGAGAAAGACACCTAGTAGACAGGAAGGTATAACCACATAGATCAGTGTATTCTTTTCTTTGAATCAGTCTTGAAGGGAATCTAGAAATATCCTTCAAATTTATTGTTTAAACACCTATGGATGTTTTTGTCAAAAAAAATTTCCATTTTTAGTATTTTACCAATTGAATTTAAAAATGAAAAGACAATAGTTTATTATTATATTTTTAAACTTAATGTAATTGTACTTTTGGGTAACCAGACTTTGTCTAAAAAAATGTGATACTAGACATAAACAATTGATAGGTGATCAAATATAGTTCAAACATATTAAGTTCAGTATCATGATATTTAATATATTAGTATTAAACATCGATAGTCCCAACAACTGATTATACTTACAATTATGTACTTTTTACTGTTTTCTATATGTAGATTTAAAAGGCAATATATATATAAATAAATGTGATGGTATATAATTATTTTCTGATATGAAACATTTATTTACTATCAAGTCATTGTTAATTACCTGCAATTTTGCCATCTGTAATTATGCTAATATAGTGAATAAAGTGCAGTCTCAAGTGTTAATTTTATATCTGCTTTTCAATTGGATGATTTTTGTATGCATTAATTTATGGCTTAGATGCATCTCTATTACGCATGCATAAATATTGTGCAATTTGCTTATTTGCCTTTGCTCATTTAAAGTTAATGAATTAAAATTTCAATTCCCTTTGCCAGAGCCAGACATCATTCTACAGAAGTTTCTAATAGCTTATTTCTAATAGTTTATTTGTAATAGCTTATGTGACAAGCACTATAATATTTTAATATTTGTATAGAATCTTCTGAGTAAAGACTTTCCTCACTATTCTTAGAAAGCTCTTGGTATTCCATGAGTGTATATAATGTCTTCATGTGTGTGTAATTAACTAATGAACATCTATGTCATCAAATGCAACTTATGAATCAATTTAGCTCCGAAATTGGGTATAATTGAAGATGGTAACATGTCATAAATGTTAAAGTTTTATGCATAAAAGATCTATAATAATTTTCAGATCATTGAGGCTCAATGTGTACTAAGTCTCTGTGGGACAGATGTAAATACTGAGATATGTAGACCTAAAAGTCAAATTTGTTAACACATTGGCCTCAATGTTTTGATTCTCTCTTAGTTAAGTTACTACTGTATAATGACTAATGCCAAAACATACATTACACTATGAATAGATGAAAGCATTCAAACAACTCCCACCATCTGGAATAATATTCATAAAACCAAGATGATGACCAGGAATAGTAAGTCTTCAATGTTTGTCTCAATACTGTCATTAAATTCTGTAAGAACAGCTACTTATTTAAAAAATAAAAGATAAGTTATTTTAATTGATTATCACTTTCTGTACTTGTTTTCATTTTCTGTGAAAAATTTTGTCTTGATGAAGGTTGAAAACTACACAGTGAGTATAAGGGAAAGTGTTCATATATTATTGTTAGGGATTATGCAGGTTTAGTAAATTAGCGGTAGGAGATTCTCCTCCAATTAATGTGTATTCACTAGTACATCAATTGCTTCTTCAGTGCCAAATGGTCATCAATGATTATTTAAAAAAAGAAAAAAGAAAAGAGCTCTTAATTTGAAGAAGAATAGGAGGCAGACATGGGAGGGTTTGGAGAGAGGAAGCAAATGGAGAAATATTATAGTTAAATTATAATCTCAAAAGTTTTAAAAAAATCTTTTCGAAAGATAACAATATTTTAAAGATGTAATTCATGCTTCTTTTAATCAGTAGCCCAAGAGAGGAGCTCTAGAATTCTATATAATACCAGAATATAGGAAAAACATGTACCCTATTTTCAACATAAACATTTTTTATAAATTTTTAAAAGATTTATTTATTTATTTATTTATTTATTATTTTTAAGTGCACTGTAGCTGTCTTCAGACACTCCAGAAGAAGGCATCAGATCTCATTAATGATGGTTGTGAGACAACATGTGGTTGCTGGGATTTGAACTCAGGACCTCCTGAAGAGCAGTCAGTGTTCTTAACCGCTATTTTCTCCCCAAAGCCCCTCCCTTATGCCTACACTCTTTCTCTATCCCATAATTTGTTTAATGTTCCTTAGATACTATGACCTTAACAACATGTCATTTGCTCCAGCCAATGGCTAGTTGTGAGAATAAAACTCAGCTTGGATTGAGGAAGGGACCAAAAAGGCATGGAAAGAGGGAAGAATTGAAAATTCACTGGCTAGCATTTGCCTGCTAAGTATCACTTGAAATCAAATATGATACTGAATGAGAGGCTATCCAGAGGTTAGGTATAGCTCCCCAGTTGAGGGATGGGGCACCCACCCATCTCCAAAGTTTTAACCCAGAATTGCTCCTGTGTAAAGGAAATAGAGAGACAAAGAGTAGAGCAGAGACTGAAGGAAAGGCCATCCAGAGACTGCGCCACCTGGGGATCCATTCCACATGCAGACACCAAACCCAGACACTATTGCTGATGCCAAGAAGTGCTTTCTGGCAAGAGCCTGATACAGCTGTCTCCTGAGAGGCTCTGCCAGATCCTGACCAATACAGATGTGGATGCTTGCCGCGAACCATTGGACTGAGCACAGCAAGTCCATTAGAGGAGTTAGGAGGAGGACTGAAGGAGTGGAAGGCATCTTATCTGGCATCAATTGGAGGGGAGGCCCTTGGTCTCATGAAGGCTGGATGCCCCAGTGTAAAGGAATACTAGGCTGGTGAGGCAGGTGTGGTGGTTAGATGGGGACACCCTCATAGAAACAGGGTAATGGAAAATGAGATAGGGGGTTTGTAGAGGGGAAATTGGGAAAGGGGATAACATTTGAAATGTAAATAAATAAAATATCCAATTTCAAAAAAATAAATATAAAGATACATCCCTCTGATGATGTTGTAGAGAAAACTTAAAAGTAAGATATATATGGCATGGCATTCCTGTGGCCCTGAGTGGGTTGGGCTTTACTTATAAATTAGCAAAACGGATGTAATACATTTGTAGAGCAAAATTGGGAGGTGCAGCTCCATATGAAAATGTGGACAACCACATGAAAAAATCAACACTGTGGAAAATATCCAACTTTCCCAATGTTTAAAGAATCTCTTTCTCAGCTGAAACCCATTTACATAATCCAGTTAGATCTTCCTGCTATGTCCCTTCTAATTCTCAAATTAATCATTTTTTAAATATGAAAGTTGGTCTTATGACTTGTGGGTGTATTGGTGATAATTCAACAATAAAATGAAAATTAATTTGTTTCTACCTTCAATTGCACTTTAGAGCAGTCAAGTAGCTTATATTTCACAAATTATGAAAACCCAATTATTAACCTATATTATCACAGAAGACAAAGTTAAGGCAAACTTTTAAATTCATTGACATTAAAAGGGTAAGAAGATATCTACATTAAAAATCTATGAAATGTGTAGTAAAGAGTCACAAATTGTTGATGCTTTAGAGTATGCAGTAAGGTAGCAATGTGGGTATGATGTTTTGCACTGCAGAAAAATTATGTTAATCATTGAGGCCCCATTTATAGAGCATCTACTGTGTGCCAAGTGAAGGGAATGACCAACCTTCCCCTCCAGTAGACATCAAAGGACCAAGTGAAGGGAATGGCCAACCTTCCCCTCCAGTAGACATCAAAGCAGATTTTGCCTTGATATACGAGGTATCTTGATCTAGCTGAGCCCACAGACCACATTAGAACAACCATAAACATATAGAACTAATATGTGACCAGTTAATCTAGTCTGGAAATATTCACAAAAATCAGAGGGTATTGGAAAAGGTAACAACTTAAAATATTAATTGAGATGTAAAACATGTAGCAGAGATGAACAAGAAGACCAATTTGTGTATCTCTTTTTTCTTTATGAAAAACTGTAAGCTAATGGTGTTCTTCATTCCAACTTCATTTTCAAACCTTCCCTCTGACTGCAGGAGCTGAGGCTGTTGAGGCACAGTGTAAAAGATTTGAAGTGAGAGCAAGTGAAGACGGACGGGTGCTGTTTTCCGCAGATGAAGATGAGATCACTATTGGGTCTGAGAAGCTAAAAGTTACAGGTATTGTAACGGAGGTCTTTGAATTATTTTTTAACCTAATAAAACCATACACAATTGCAGGAAATATTCTTTCCAAGACATTTGACATCCTTCTGGAAAACTGATTCTACCATATTATAATACCACATTTAGTATTCAAATAGTCTTCAAATAAAGTTAATAGTTGTGGTTAAAGAACAGAGTCTAGAAGCCTTTTACTGTTCAAAATGTAAAGCTGTGTCACTCAGCTAAAATAAACAGTGGGCTAGGTAGTATAAGAATATGTGATTAATGATAACTTATCAAAACTAGAGGTACCATTATCTATTCTTCTGTTTTCCAGAGAAAACCCTTCATGTGTGTAGCTTCCTAACCTTCCATATTTATATAGCCATTTTGTATACTTACCCTTCATATATATATATATATATATATATATATATATATATATATATGCAACTCACAGAAAACCATACCTAAAACCTCATGCTAAATCCTCTCCTGCTTCTTTACCAGGATACCATTTACTAACTGCAGAACAGCTATGTTCTTGCTTCTGACACTTCTAAAATGAAAATATCAAAGACAAATATAGTTTATAATTTCATGTGCATAGGGGAGAAAATTGGGCAGAGCACAGAATGCAATATGCTGGCAAGGGACTGACTGGTGTCCTCACAGTTACTTTAAAGCAGTACCCTAGACTTCTGACAAGATAATACTACAAAGAGACCCTGACTCCAGGGTGCTCCATATAAATTAGGTAACTATTCTGACAAGACTTCAAAGTACATATGACAAAAGATCTGTGTGAACTGTAAATTAGTGGCATGAAAGTTTTCTATTTAAGCAATATCCAAAGGAATTAAAATTAAGATGAATTCTTTCCTCACTTTCTTTCACTGTATGAATAATGTCATTTTTTTTCCAATGGGCTCTCATTTCAGACAAAAATGGATGATTTCAACAATGGCTGTGTGGATATATCTGGAAAAAAATCACTTTCATGGTGCTAAAGATTTTAGGATATTTATATTTAGGCTACTTAGAGTACAGGTGGTAGGAGGTGGGAAACAAAGTCATGAAGAGAAAAAGATTGTGAGGATGAAAAAAAATCCAGGCTCCAAATTTAACCAATTCTTCTACCTTCAAATTTATCCATCAATTAACCCATGAGAATGTAGTGCCTTTAAAGTGATCGGTCCTCAGCCCATCTTTAACAGATAAACTATCAGGGCATAATTTTAGATTCAGGGCCACACTAACCAACATTGCGGCTCTATTGCTGCAATAGATAATTATTTACTCAAGAATTGCAATTAATTTACTCTTAAACAGACTAGTTGTGCTTGGTAGTAATTTCCTTGAAGTTACCTAACTATGTATCTGTTTTTAACATTCCTGGAAAAAAGAGAGTTTTAGACTTTCATGCAAAATTATCCTTTAAAACCCTGCTTATTTTGCATTCCCTCCTATGAGGTCAAGATATCTCCTAAAAGCCATTATCTTCTGAGACTCAGTAATCACATAGTGAGCATAAACCTTTCTACACAGCAGACTCAAATTCAGCATTTCCACCCTGCATCCATCAAACACAATTAGCACTTTCATTTGTAGTCCACATAGAACAGCGTCCTCGCAAACCAAGGGAAGGTAAATGATAAGTCTGACTTTGGAAGGTGAAGGTCTTCAAGTTAAAGGAAAACTATTAGTTTGACATAGACATCTGTTTTTTGCCTTAGCAGAAAGTAGAAAGGAGTGAAGTGCAGGAGGAGAATGTGTCTCTCTCGTCTCCAACAGGCAGCAATTAAAAGTGGCAACTTATAAGAATACAGAAATCCGACTGCATGTTCTCTGTGCCCTCCTGTTTGTCTGAAAGCCAAGAACATCTCACCTGTATGTCCTTCTAATGGAATGATTGGAAGGATGGACAGGTTCCAGACAAGAAAGGATTTTCTGAAGAGCTGTCTTTTAAATTAAGCAGTGTGCTGCTGGGCTGGAATCAATATGTTCGGGTTTGTTTTTATTACCTGGCTTTTGTTTTCCCGTCCCTGTCTATTACATTAGCCCACTGTGGTGAGGTCAGCTTTACAATCCGCCTTTCCTCTGTTCTTCAGAGCTGTCCAAATCTGAGAATGTGGTGACACTCAGGCACCAGGAAGAAGCAGTTTGTCAGAGAAGGTACAGGAGAAGTGGCTGTGCTGCTTGATAAGAAATGTGATGTACGGTCACTTAATCTCCTCTAGGGACACCTTTTCAGGTTTATACACTCGGAGTAATCACTGCGCTCAGTTTTCTAGTTGTTTGTTAACCTTCGTAGCAAGGGGAACTTCAGGGATATTAGACAATACTGTTCCATGCCCTCTCTAACTTTCTAAATGAAAAATAACTTCCAGTTTCGAAGTAAGTATGCAGTTCACAGCCATTGTCACAGATGAGCTGTCTCATGAGAGGTCTTTGCGGCCAGACATTTCCTTAGCTTATTTTTCACTCAAGGTCTCCTAAAGCAAATATTGAAAATGCACCTCACTAATGTGAAATATGTAGACATTCACAATGGAAGGTGACTCCCTTTAATTGTCTTTGAATTCCATAATTTAAAAATATATATGTTAAAAAGTAACTTCTCTATTTAGCACTGTGAAAGGATTCCAATTGATGCTCAAAGTTCTCCTATGTGCTAGAGATAGGAAATTTCTTTGAGATATAATTAAGTTTACTGTAGCATAAATAAATTGCCCAATTTCTTATGCATCATACATTAGCTGGGCATTTTTTGCAGTATCTTTTTTCCCCTTTACTTTCTGTGTGTAAAGGGATGATGGCCATGACTCTTCAAAGATCACAGTTTCTCACACATCCCAAGGAGCCTACCTGCAGGCACAGTGGATAGACTCACACACATGCACATGTGGATAAGCCCATAACCATGCAATTGTGGGCAGCTTAAATTGGACTGAGTAGGTTATAAAATAAAAGAGGAGGTCATGGAATTGGGCAGTAGATTTCTTTGGGGATACCTCAGAAGAAAGAGAAGAAGGCAGGCAATAGAAGTGTGGTAGATGTGGCTAAGATACATTGTACAAAATTGTCAAAGAATAAAAATATTAATTTTTAAAAAGTAATATTGTTTATATTACCAATTAGACAATGTATAGTTTATTTTTCTCATACATAGCATGACAAAAGCAAATGTACTTTTTAAAAATATTAACAAGCCAGTTGTGGTAGTGCACGCTGGTAGGATTTGCTGAAGGAGGCAGAGGCAGGAGGATCATGATTTTGAGGCCAGCCTGGGCTGCACATTTGGGCTGGAGAGATGGCTCAGCCGTTAAAGGCTAGGCTCACAACCAAAAAAATTAACAAAACCAGCCTTTAGATGGCCTTTAAATGAGAACTCTTCTTCAAGTCATAGCATAGCTATTGTACACAAGTTTATGTACAATAGAAAACTCTCACATTATAGAAGTAAAAAATGGTGTTGTTATTGCACCGTAAGATGACCAAAAATCCATTATGTATACATATGTTTAAAAAAGCTTCAAGGAAGAATATGCCTTCGTAAAGACACGATCTTTCAAAGATAAATTTACCCTTGTTCAAAAGCTAGATAATGTTTCATTGTATCAAAATATCAATAATATTACATAAGTTTAATATCTTTATATTTATGACAGGTAAAAGTTTCAGAGTAAAGCAATACCTTAAAATTATTAATATTTCATAGCACATAAGAAATCTAGAGATATTTATACTATAGATAAATTGAACCGTTGAGTTACCATGAAGCACTAAGTCTTATCTGAAACAGATATTAGTAGTTGTGCCAATCAGACACTATAAATGCTGGCAATTGTGAAGTAACAAATTTTAGTAGCTCTAAGTGTTTAACATTTTTTTTAATAGAAAAAGGTACAAGTCTAACATACTAAAAAATGTTGATGACCCACCTGTGGTGAAGGGGCTTGTAGACAATTTGAAAATCTATGACTCTTGATTATTTTATATTACTGAAAAGGAGTAAATAATATTTTTAAAGACTTTAAAGAAGAAATTAGAGAGATAGCTCAATGATTGCTCTTTTAAAGGTTCTGAATTCAATTCCCAGATACCACATGATGGCTGACAACCATCTGATGCCCTCCTCTGGGATGTCTGAAGACAGCAACAGTATACCACATACATAAAATAAAATAAATACATCTTTAAAAATGACAAAGATAAAATTTAATTCTTGATCATTATCAGCTAAATAACAGAGATATTTAAAAGTGAATTTGTGTTAGTGATATCATGGTATCAGTGCGCTGATACCATGTCCACAGTGAAGGAAGTGTGCTGCGGAGGAGTCAGATCTGTCTGGACAGGGGTAGACAGATCTTGGTACCCAGAAGCCTCTGTGATGGAATGGCAGTGATGTCTGAGACAAAGAAGGTAATTATTATCTCAGTCATCAGTTCTTCATCCATAAGATGTGAGGATAATAAATGCTCTCACCTTATAAAAGCATCTGAGTTTGAAGTAATTGTGGATCCATGTAAACATGACACTTGACACACAGTAAGGTACCAGGAAATATTGGAGGTTATCACAGATATTGGAGTGGATAAATAAACATCGTTAATGTTGTATATTAGTTAAATGATTCTCTTGCTCTTAAAGCTTTTCCTGCAAAGACATTTTATGCTTCTTTATCATTTTGGTTTCCTTTTTTCCCCCTCTAACCTGTATAGTTATTTAAAAAGATCTTGAACATTTTATATGAACTATATTGAATTCAATGTAAGAAAAGTAGTTTATTGGGGATTTCAAGGTGCCAAAGTACAAAACAATATGACAAGAAGGAAAAATTTTGAATTTACATATATTTTTATGATAAATTCTTTAAAAGTTAAAGCAGTATAACAATTAAATTAATCAAATCAGTGCCATATGATCTAATTAATATCCTAAGTTGTGCCATTGATGAGAGCAGACATTTATTTGCAGAAATTCATTCATTCCGCAGTACTGAGAAGATTTTATTAGTGTCCCTTGGCACACTGTGTCTCAGGATAAGCTACTCTCAGGAAATGAATACAGTGCTCAGTGGCAGACAGAGGGCAATTAGATGAGTGCCTCCTTGCATATAGTCCAATCTTATTACTAGTTTACTTTATCTGTGTCAGTAATCACCTGTTTATACAATACTTGCAGGCTTTTAATAAGTATTTCTACAAGATTGAGACCTATAGGATCTGATTAATTTACTGGCTAGATTTTTCTTTCTTTCTTTCTTTCTTTTTTGGTAGACTTGGAAAAAGAAAAGTTGGTGATACTATGTATCGCACCCTTCATCTAAACCACAGATCTCTCTAAAAATAACCTCTGCATCTTGATATGTTCATGTAAATTGAAGTCTTGCCAATATCTAACAAATGAAAACAGAGGGATAAAGTTTAGTTGGTAGCTTTTGAGGTCTGTTGTATATGGAGAAGACGTCATGTTAGCATTTTATCAGCAGAATACTCATAATCATGCTGACCACTGTCCTGGAATGGAACTCACTCTGGCATGTCAAGATACATCTACATCTTAACTCCACCTGAACATAACTGCATGAATTTTTTTTTTTTGGTAAATTGGAAAATCTACCTGTATCATGTGTCTGTCTATGATAACCTGTACAGTTTTTCATATCGCATAAAATGTGGAAGGGAGACATGGAGGAAGAGGGGAAAAAAGAGAAAAGATAAGAAAATGAAGTAAAGTAAATTGCTTATCCATTTTAAAGTTACTTACTTCCCTGTTGATACTTTTTAATTTTCTTTTTATTTAAGTGATTGCTTTTTATTTTTAATTCAAGAGTCTAGAAGTTTGAAACAATTTTCAATATCTTCAAATCAAATGGTGTTAGCATTCTCAAAGAACCACCCATTTTTCTTTCCAGCTTCTTGAACCCTCCTCTCATGCTTTCTGGCATTTGTGTCACTTTGTGTTTTTCTTTACTTTAGTTAATTAAAATTTTTCCTTCAATATATTTTACTATAATTTTCTCCCACCTGTAACTCCTCACAGATCTTTCCCACCTAGCTATCCACTCTGTGTCATGTGTACTCTCTGTTTCTTTGTCTCTGTCTCCCTCCTTCTCTCTCTCAAGCAAACCCAGAAATCAGAACAACAATAACAACAACATCAACAACACACATCAAGGAAACAACAACAGCAACAACAACAAAAGAATGAAATAAGTATTCCAAACCAAACTAAAAAAGTACAAACACAAAATTTGGGTCCATTTTGTGTTGGGCAACTAACTACCCTTTGAGTGTGTCCTGCATGGAGGTTGTATGATAAGATCATTTGTGATTTTATAAACACAGGGATCATGAGCACAATGATTCTCAAAGTTTGTCTTGAAAAATAGTGTGTTTGGAAAGTGACCAGTTAGTGTTAGTGGAACTTATCAAAAGGCTGAATTACCTAAATATTTTTAAAAAAATATTTAATACATAGAGGTCCATTACAAATATGTTTTATAATAGCATCAATTATTAACACTTCATTTTTTTCAAAATGTCAATGTTAGAGTCATTTACATTTTTGTCATACAAATATACAAGTCAAAAGAATGCTTTTTACATATTTTCAGTTTCCTTTCCCTAACAACAATGTGGGTAATAAAAAGATAGCATTGAACAGAGTTGAGCTGAAGTGGTGATTCTAACCAAAAGACAAAAATCAGATATCTTATACAATGTGGTTAACTGAAATACCATGACCATTAAGGAAAATATCTTAGCATGTCACTAGTAAGTTAGTGTACACTGCACATTTTGTTGTTGATGATTCTGTTGGGTAAAGGAAGTTTATTATCTTACTCCTATTTACCTGAATGTTGTTGATTATTGATGAGACTAATTGTGGAAAATGATAAGGTCCCATCATTATAATAAGTGTATAATGGCATAAATAATAGGATAATATACATATAGAGATGAATGGTTTATTTTGATATTATTTAGACTCATTGCTTTTTACTTTTGTTAGCAATATCACATGTTAAGGGTGGAGAACAAAGCAGACACATTGTTGAATTCTTGCACCAGAATAGGAAGGGAACATAATTGTACAGTCCCTTTGGATACATCATTAATTACCTACAACATTATATTTGTCTCCATGAACTAAAAGTTGTAAACCTCCCAATAATGCCACCCAGGAGACTAAGATTTTATTATGTGAAATTTGGAGCTTATTCAGTATTCAAAAGATAGCAAATATCAACATTTTAAGAGATTTGTTTATACCTTTTGATATGGTTTGTAATATTCTTCACCAATAAATTACTGACATGAATTTTGTAATTGATTTTCTAATGTGAAGGCAAACTTATATTTCTTTGATATTTCTTAAAAAATTAGATTTGTACTTTCCAAATTAATTAATGTTTTCAAGCATAACATTTTTATAGGACTGCTACCTGCACTAAGAATAAACATAAATCTTTAAATGGTTTTTCATATGTAGTTTTGTCTGAATTTGTTAAAAGATATCCTTAAGTTGCTAGAGTTCCAGATTTCTTATTATATGGGGGAATATTGACAGAACCCTCAAAAAAAATTATTGTTACTTTCCAGTGAGCTGTTGTAAGTTTCTTATGCACAAATTTTCATAACTTATATTTCCCAGGAATGAATGCTCACTTCTTAGTACTATGTGTGTGTGTGTGTTTGTGTTTCTGTATTATGTTTAACCAATCCATATGAAATACTTTCGATTAATCCAGTAATGTAAAAGCACAAATCTTGATAATTGTGTTGTGTGGTATACCTGACTCCAGAGTCATGTATAAAAGTTGCAAGCTCTAGATGGCCTTTCCTTCAGTCTCTGCTCCACTCTCTGTCCCTGTCTTTCCTTTAGACAAGAGCAATTTTGGGTTAAGATTTTGGAGATGAGTGGGTGGCCCCATCACTCAACTAGGTGGGAGGAGCATGCCTAACCTCTGGATATGGTCTCAACAGATTCTCCCTCACCTTTGTGTAGTATTTCAGCTAAAGTCATCCCCATGGGGTCCTGGAAGGCTCTTGCTTTCCTAGCATCTGGGACTCTCTGGTTGCTAAGCCCAGTTTTCCATGCTCCATTGCTACACAACTCTGTTCAAATTTCTGACCCTCTGAACATCTCCTCCATCTCCTCCCATACCTAATTCTTCCCTTCTTTTGCCCGTCCCTTCTTCTCTGCCTCCCAAGTATCTCCAACCCACTACTTCCCTTGGTTATTTTGTTCCTCTTTCTAATCAGGACTGAAGCATCCACTCTTTGGTCTTCCTTCCTCTTGAGCTTCATGTGGTCTGTGAGTTGTATTGTGGGTATTCCATGCTCTTGGCACCAAACCCAGACACTATTGTGGATGCTGCAGAGCCTGATACAGCTGCCTCTTGAGAGACTATACCAGATCATGACCAATACAGATGTAGATGTTCTCAGCCATCCATCAGACTGAGCACAGGGACCCCGATAGAGGAGTTAGGGGAAGTACTGAAAGAGCTGAAGAAGCCTTATCTGGCACCAATGAGAGGGGAAGCCCTTGTTCTTGTGAAGGCTTGACACCCCAGTGTAGAGGAATGCAAGTATGGTGAGACTGGAGTGGGTAGATGGTTAGGAGACACCCTCATAGAAGCAGAATAAGGGGAGATATGATAGGGGGGTTGGAGAGGGGGAACTGGAAAAGTGGATAACATTTGTAATGTAAATAAATAAAATATCCAATTTAAAAAAAAAAGAAAAAAAAAAGAAAAAAGACCCAGCTTGTACAACCAATGAAGTTACTTCTGGGCACAGAAAATCTGCTGATTAAGGCTGTTTTCTGTTCATTTATATCATTTTTGTGATGGCTATTCTTGGTTGTCCACTTGACAACATGTAAAATTAAATAAGATCCAAATATGGAGAGCAAAAAAAAAAAGTTCCATGCTGAGCTCAAATGCATAACAATTTTATTATTTTAAAATACAGTGTGGCTGAGTATACTAGTATCACTCATAGTGATTTAATAATAAAGGAGCTTTGGATATCTTTTGGATTTGCCTAATTAGATGGGCTATGCTTGTAGATGAGGCCTACACTTGGACATGTGAGCTCCACTTAGAATAGGCCCACGGTGATACAGAGTGTTTTTGTCTATACCACCTTGAGTACAGTGAGTGCTCTTTCCCCTAAATGTGTTTTCCATCAAAATGAAAAATACCAAAATTCTTGCCAAGCATGCCTTTAATCCCAGGACTTGGGAAGCAGAGGCAGGCAGATGTCTGAGTTTGATGCCAGCCTGGTCTTACAGTGTGTTCCAGGACAGCCAGGTCTACACAGAGAAACCCTGTCTTGAAAAAAAAAAGAAAAGAAAAGAAAAGAAAAACAAAGAAACAAAACCCAAAAACCCAAAATTCTTATTCAATTTAAAAATAATTTCTTTTTCATTTTTGTTTTATATATGCATACAATATTCAATTGGTTTACTTTAATAAATAAGGTAACAGCTAAAAGGGGATCCATTTAAAACTCAGAAGCAAGTTCTCTGAGGTATGAGCAGAATAAACTGTCATATCTATTCTGATAAGCCTAGTCTTATTTTTTGTTGTTATTGTATTTATTTTTAAACATTGTTATTAATTCTTTATAATTCTATAAAATCAAACATGGTCATATGTTAGACTAGAGCCTCAACATATTTTTTCTCATCAACATTCATGAATTACTTCAATGCCTCAAACATAGTATTGTACCCAAGAGTATAGTGTCATATAAAGATTGTATATGATTCTTGGAGTTTTGTTATACATAAACATTTACAATTGATATAAGAGTTTCCAACTGAGCATTAGAGCTGGCAAGTCCTAAATATGTATAGGCAATGAGGAACTTGAAGTTTCTGCAAAAAGTGGGATAACGATTCTAGATAAATAGGAGGTATTTAAATGGATGAAGACTGAGGATGCATGGGGTTAGATTATTGAAATATTGAAAATTGGGCATAATCTAGGTGCAAGAACATAATTATAACAGTCATACAGGTAAGATATCAGTAGGTTTGTATGCATACTTATAAATCTGTGTGGCATATATATGTGTATAAATATATATCCATTTATATTCATATATGTTTTTGTGATAGCTTAAGGCAGAATACACTTATAAGAAAATATATAAATGATGGAATATATGCTGAAAAGATTTGGTATTTCTTTTTTAACATATTTTTAATTGAAGTGGATTTGCATCATTTACCTCCTCCCTCTAGTTCCTCCTGACCCTTCCAGTTGTCTCCTTTCCACCCCCTTCGATATTCCTTTCCATATACTCTCAAGTTTCTTTTTCTTCAATTATTGTTATAACATAGTATATTATTATTGATGTTATTATTATATTACAGGTGTATATGTATGAATAAATATACAGACACAGCCTATTGAGTGTCCTTGTTGTTGTTTGTGTGTATATGTATAAGGGCTGACTGCTCTGCATTGAATAAACCATAAGGAAGAAGCTCACTCCAGGAAGAGACTAGTTCTCTTTCTCCCAGGAGTCATTAGTTCCCTCCAGTTCTTTGCCTACAAGATTTTCACCCTTCCCTGTTACAGTGTCATTAATAATGCTGTTCCTTCCACATTCTTTATGTATTTTCATGGATTACACTCTGGTTCTGCCCTTTCACATGCAATGTTCCCTGAGTCATAAATGCATGGTTTGTGATGTAGATTTAACCACTGGGGCTGGAATCCACATGATCTGCTAATCTCTGCTTTGGGTTCAGTTGTATTTTTCTCCATGTTAGTTTCCACAAATTATAAAGAGAGGCTTCTTTGATGAAATAGGGGTAGCTGTCTCTACCTGTGTGCTTAAGGATACAGTTTGAAGAGAAGTATGGAATTATGCTGGTTTAGCAAATTGCAGTAGTAGATTCTTTCCTAAGGTCTGTGGCTTTAGTGATCCTAGGGAAGTTGGCTAGGTTTCTGCCACAAAGTTTCCTTTCCAGCCTGTTGAGTAGGACTTAAGACAAGGTATAAAGGGATTAATTATCACCAAATGTGAGTGACACTTACTGTATCTTCACCATATCTTGCTATGCTGGAAAATATGATTACTTGGTGTCATAGGACCATTTAATTATTTCTCTACCTTGGCAACATACATAGTCTTTTCTGCTCCCACAGAAGCTAGAGCTCATGAAGGATGCTTTCATGTCTGATACAGCTCATATCATTTAAGTTCTATGTCCTCACTGTACATTCTGCAATAGAGGTCTACCTTAACCTCTGAGAAGCAACAAAGGGCTTTGTTGATAATCTACATTGTTGTAGGTGTCATGTGGACTACCCTGATGAACCATGTGAAAGGAAATTTCTTTGCCTAGTCTTTGATATCCTTTCATCTATGGTTCCTGTGCTTTTGTGGAGAGAACTATCCTCCTGAACGATGTAATTTTCTTCAGGGTATATAAAATACACACATATATATCCATTGTATATAAACATCTATGTTTGTGTATCTATCTATCTATCTATCTATATCTATATGTATATATAGTATATAGATATATGTGTGTATATATAGCATAATTTTGGATAAAATAAAATAGTACAATTTATTGAGGCTTGATCAAACAACCTTGTGTTACTTGTTCCTCTCCCCTCCTTCTCTGTTGACCTTCCTTGCTTTTCCCCAGTTAGAGTCCCATTTTTCAGGCTCCTGTTGTGTGTCTCCTTTACCCTGCTAATCTCCACTCACCTATCACCTTCATTGTCCCTTTCTTTAAAGGAGAATGTATTTTCAGTTATAGAAATCTATTTAAATAGAACAAAAATAACATAGCTAATAGCCCATCTTTAACTACTGCTGTATTTGGCTGTGGAAAGAGGATTAAACAAATAAGATACCCTATTCTTACTTTCCTTGTCTAAGACACTAGAGTCCATAGGAGAAGCATCCCCTGGGTACCATATTCAATTGTGTGGTAAAATAAATTTCTTATTTGTCTCCACTCAAAGATAAAGTAAAAAAAATTCAGTCATTGTCATCTTTATTGAAAAAATAAAAACTAGAAGTTCCCCTTGTCAGCTATAAGAACAAATACAAATATAATTTCTAATATGATTATTCCATCCATTGTCCAGCATAGTTAATATTCTCTTCATTTGTAGGAGCAAATCCATCTCCTCACTTGTGAATAAAGAGTAATGAGAAGAGTTACAGTATTCACGTTGTGGAGTTTTTAAAAACAAAATCAGCCGGGTTGTGGTGGCGAACATCTTTAATCCCAGCACTTGTGAGGCAGAGGCAAGGGGATTTCTGAGTTCGAGGCCAGCCTGGTCTACAGAGTGAGTTCCAGGACAGCCAAGGCTACACAGAGAAATCTTGTCTCGAAAACAAACAAACAAACAAAAAATCCTGCCATAATTGTTAGACATTGAAGGTTCCCGGAAATTCATGTTATCCATAACTTAACATTGTGAATGAGATCCTGTCATTAACTATTGCTGTGATTGGCTGTGGAAAAAAAAGGGTAAAGGAATAAAACATTCTATTCTTACTTTCCTTGACTTAAGACCTTAGAGTCCAAACCTGGCAATATTGTTGCATGCCTTTAATCCCAGCACTTGGGAGGCAGAGGCAGGCGGATTTCTGAGTTCGAGGCCAGCCTAGTCTACAGAGTGAGTTTCAGACAGCCAGGGCTACACAAAGAAACTCTGTCTTGGAAAAAAAAAAAGATACTAGAGTCCATAAACAGAAACATCTATGCAAATTGTGTGGAAAAATTTCTTCTTTGTCTCCATTCAAAAAAGAAGTAAAAAGCATTCAGAGTCATTCTCATTTTTATTGAAAAGCTAAGGACTAGAAGTTTTCCTTGACAGATATAAGAACAACTACAAGTATAATTCAGATATTTCCAATATTGTTTAAGCTCCAACATGAGAACTGAGGTGTCCCAACCTTCTCTTCCACTTATCCAGAAGTCACCTCATCACTAGTTCTATTATTCTCATGGTAGAACAGTTTTGTTTGATCTTCTGTAAAAATATATAATCCAATGAATAGATAATGAATGCCTAGTGAATAGTAATTATAGAAAATATACTCAGGATATAGAGAATAAAGATCACCCTACCAAAAGTTACTCTGAATGCAAGTTTAGTGGTTCTCACTTTTAATTCTAATTCTTAGGAGACAAGACCTGTTGGACCTCAATTATATGCCAAAATGTTGTATTTAATGAGTTCCATTTCAGCCATGAAGACCCTGTCCTCAAAGAAGAACAGGAGTAGGAAAAGGAAGAGAACCAGAAAGAGGAAAGGACATACATTTAATTTTAATATTATTTCTATTTCAGTAAATGTTCTCTTAGAGATGTTTAAAGGATAACATTCTAAGTAATGTCTTATGTGTTATTGTGTATATGATTCAACATAACACATATTTTTGTATAATTTATCATGTGAGTTCATGATATATTTTATATTTTTGGTTGTGAGCCTAGCCTTTAACGGCTGAGCCATCTCTCCAGCCCCATGATATATTTTTAAGTGAGGCAATTGAGATTTTTTTAGCTCCTAATAAATATTGAGAAATTATTAAATATATTTCTACATCAATGTACAGTGCCTTATTTAATTTTAAATTCATTTGAATACTATTTAAATTTATTTGAACATTTAATTTTTTTAATGTATAGTACCTGAACAATAAAAATTTGATTCAAATTATTTCTTTTGTATTTAAAATTCAAAACTGACTCAAGAGCCTGTCAGACTTTTACAAATATAGCAGTCTGATACTTGAGGGAATTCCTAATTAAAGAAAAAATATTTTTAGCATTTGATTTCCTACATTTATAGTGAGCACCTGGCTTGTACAGTTTTGATCTGATACCTATCAAGATTACTTTAGTGATTGTTAATTATTGCCAATGTCTGGGTCTTCAATTTGTTTCCATTGAGCAATGTGTCTGCTTTTGTGTATGTTTTATTAATATAACCCTTAGAATAAATTGAGGTTAGTGATGATTATACCTCTGGCAGTATTTTTAGTTATTCAAAATTGTTTTAACAAGATTGAGATATTGTGTTTCTGTATGAAGCTAAAAATTATGCATTTGAGATTTGCGTTGGAATTTTGATGGGAATTGCATTGTATGTGTAGATTGCTTTTGTTATTATAGCCATTTTCTATGTTAATAATACCAATCCATTAACATGGGAGATCATTACATCATATGTTATCTTCTTCAATTTCTTTCTTTAATGAATTAAAGTTTTTAACCATAAAAATATTTAGTTTCTTGGTTAGAGATACCTCGATTTATTTTATTTTATATTATTTAAACCTATTATAAAAGATATTTTCCCTAATTTCTTTCTTAGTCTGCCATCTGTATATAGAAAGGCTATGGATTTTTGTTGTTGTTGTTGTTGTTGTTGTTGTTGCTCTTAATCTATAGCAAGCCAATAGGTTAAAGTGTATATCAGCCGTAGGAGTTTCCTGGTGGGATTATTATGTTCACTTCCAGGTACTACTATATCACCTACAAATAAGAATACTTTAACTTCTTCCTTTCCAACTTATACCATTGATCATCTTCAATTTTTATATTCCTCTAATACTTGAAGTACCTTCTTATATAGACATGGAACATGGACAACCTTGACATGTTCCTGATTTTGAGAAATTTCTTTGAATTTTTCTCCATATGGTCAATGTTGGTTATGGGCTTGCTGTAAATTGCCTTTATTATGTTGATGTACATTCCTTATATCCATAACCTCAGTAGGAGTTTCCTCAAGAAGGAGCGTTGGATGTTCTGTAAAGCTTTTTCTGTATCTAAAGCTGTGATCATGTAGTTTTTGTCTTTCAATTTGAATATATGGTAGATTTGTTAAGCAATTCACAGATGTTGGACCATCCCTGCACCTCTGGGATGAAGCATACTTGATCAGGGTGAATTATTTTTGATATATTCTTTGATTTAGTTTGCAAGCATTTTATTTAAAAATGTTGCATCTATGTTCATATGAGAATTCAGTCTGTAATTAATTCTCTTCACTGTGTCTTTGTGTGGTTTGAATATCAGGATAAAACAAATTCAGAAATCTCCTTTCTGCTTCTATTTTGTGAAATAACTTGAGTAATATTGGTATCAATTCTTCTTTTAAGCCTGATAGTATTCTGCACTAAAACCATTTATACCTGAGCTACATTTTTTTATTCGTTTATTTTTGGCTAGTAGATTTTAACTATTGCTTCTACATCATTAGGAGTTGTATGTTGGGGGCTAGAAGGTGGCTCAGTGGTTAAGAGCACTGACTGCTTTTCCAGAGGTCCTGAGTTTAATTCCCAGAAACCACATGGTGGCACACAACCATCTGTAATGGAGTCTGATGCCCTCTTCTGGTGTGTTTGAAAAGACCAATGGTGTACTCATATGCATAAATAAATAAATAAATAAATAAATAAATAAAATCTTTTTTAAAGGGAGTTATAGGTCTTTTTAAGTTGCTCACCTAATTTTGATTTAACTTTGGTGGGAGATAAATCAATAAAATTGGCCATTTTATAATCATTTAGATTTTCCAATTTGGTGGAATAGAGGTTTTTACAGTATGTCCTTCTGACTCTCCAGATTTTCTTGGTTTTTGTTGCTATGTCTCTTTTTTATCTCTAATTTTTATTAATTTAGATTTATATTTAATCCTCAATGACAAACTTGGGTGTTGATGATTTTCTACTTTTGCTTTCAGCTATACAGATTCTGTGCTGTTACAAAATAAATATTGTCACTGTTCTCTAATTATATTTCTGTCACCTTGTCTGGAAAATTTTCATAATCATACAGTACTAGAGATTAGCATTTGAACTTTGCACAAGGATAACTATCCTATCAGGATGTTACAGTCTGTATTAAAATGTCAGTCACTTTCCTTAAGATATGTAAGTGTCTATCTGGGGATATGCTTTCAAATGCCATCCCCATCCAAAGCACAGAATTACTGCTTTAGCTGAAATCATTATGTTACCTTTCAGGACCCATAATAAGGAATGTTTAATTTGCAGAACTAGAGTATCAAAAGAATGAATCATTTAGGGAAATGAGTGTTCTAAATTAACAGAGATCATAAAAAAATATAAGCCTTGCGTGTCCTACAAATCGTTTTCTTATGGGGTGGGGGGGGGATAGCCAGTAAGGCTCAGAGGCAAGCAGATGCCAGTAGCATTTACTTCATGAAGGAGAATCTGTAGTGCAGGAGCTTATCATGGAAAAACCCAAGAGCTTTGACTCTTAAACGTAATATGAAGGAATTAATATTTCAGTCCTTGAAAGCTGTCTTCCTCTCTGACTCTATGTCCAAGTGTGCCTTAATATTTACTTCAAAAGATCATTAAGAATATCTAATCCATTTCCCTGTAAAGCTATGTTAGTGTAAGATATTGTAAATCTCAGCTTCAATTTCCTCCTTAACAATGCTATTAGTGCTTGAAGAATTGACATGATTTATATTTCCCTCCACAGTATGCACAGCCATATTTATTTGCATTTCAATGTATAGTTTTGAACTCTATTGTAGTATCAATATAGCACTGATGACATTTATGAAACAAGCATGACATTCTTACATCAAAATATATGAGGAAGGATGAGATCAAAAGAAAATAATATCTAATCTGAAAAGAAGATGAACAGCATTCAATAAACATTATTTTTACAAAGTACTTTTGTCATTATGCCATTTAAAAAAAACCCTTCATTTCATTTTTTTAAAGAAAAGCATACTCTCTTTTTCTCATTTAAGTTGTAGAAAAGCTCTAGTTGCCTGGAAAGTAAAGTAAGTGTGCTCAGACCATGTATTAATTGACCATCGACACAAGGTGCTAGAGTCCCTGACCTCTTCAGACAATGACCTCAGATGAACTCGACTATAATGGAATGAATTAAAGTGGCTCTCAGTTTTAGATAGTGCCTTAACTCCACAAAAGTCAAACTATCATGAAGTTCTTTGCTTTCCGACGACCTCTGTAAATCTCTCTGATAGAAAGTGGCTAAGTCCTGTTTGAAACCTCTCTGTAAATGTCTAACACTGTGTTGCCCTGAGCTCACCATTGGCAGTTTCACCATGCCCTCTGAGATATAGGATGTCTTACCTGAGTGTTTCAACCTATCCTTTTTCTTAAATCCACTTAGCTGTGAAATAAAGTGATGAAAGAGATGGGTCTTTGTTCTTTGATCAGAAAAGGTGAATTCCTTTTATCTAAAGCAGTCATAATTTAATCTAAAAAGTATTTAACATAGGATGTTCAGACCCTTCTTCCTTGGCTCATCTCTGTCTTGTACTCCTTATTCAATGGTAACTTTTTAATTAATCTGCTACTGTTTTCACTTGAGGGAAGAATATTTGTTACACAGATTGGGATGAAAGACACTGTGTGTGTACAGAACCGCTTATGCTGATGGCTGTGTTCATGCTGCCTACAGGAACTGAAGGAGCAGTATTTGGGCACTCTGTGGAAACACCTCACATCAGAGCAGAGCCATCTCAAGACCTCAGGTGAGTGCTTCTTCTAACCATGTCGTCATTCTCCTCATAATTTGCTACCTTTGCTTGTGTTAGGAACCTGTACCAAAAACATCACTATCCCGTATTTTATATTAGTCAGATACTTGATTCAAGACAGTGAGTTATTCTGACTTACCTGTTTTCCCTAACATATATGGCATGGAAACAAAAATATATGTGCTAAGGAGAAAGAGTCTTAAAAATGAAAAGAGACAGCTTTCCGAGAAGTTTAGAGGAGTATTGTTTGACTTAGGCATTCTGGGAAATCAGACTTAGGTGAGTGAGTATGGGATATAGATAAACAACCATAAGGGGAATAGAGGAAGAAAGACCAAGAGAAAATATGAAAGGATAAAGGGATATGAAGGGGAAAATGAAGAGACAAATGAACAATGTAATCAACATATAACATATCAAACATGCTTTGTCCCGCTATGGTACAGCAGTCTAAATTCCCCACTACTGCACTGTACCTAAGAGCCTCTATGCCGTGCAAAGGCTATCCATACCCAAAACATGGTGAGCTACCAACATAACAAAGATAGTTCTCAAGGCAATCATGACAACTTTTATTTAAAAATATTAAGAGAAAGTATTCATAACTACTGCAACAGACATTCTTTTTTTTTTCTTTTTTCATGGTTATTTTATCTGTTTACAATTCAAATGCTATCCCCCTTGCCACAACTCCCTGATGCCCTCCCTCAGCTTCTAAGAGGGTACTTCCCCACTCACCCACATACCCACTCCTGCCTCAGCACCCTAGTATTCTCCTACTCTGGGTCATCATGCCTCCACAGGACCAAGGGGTCCCTTCCCAGTAATGCCAGATAAGACCATCCTCTGCTACATATCCAGCTAGAGCCATGAGTACCCACATGTGTACATTTTGGTTAGAGGTTTAGTCCCTGAGAGCTTTGGGTCATCTGGTTGGTTGTTCTTCCTATGTGGTTGCAAACCCCTTCAGCTCCTTTAGTCCTTGCCCTAATTCCTAAATTGCAGTGCAGAGCTCAGTCCAATGTTTGGCTACATGCATCAACATCTGTGCTGGTCAGGATCTAGCAGAGCCTCTCAGGGAACAGTTATCCCAGGCTCCTGTCAGCAAGTGCTGTTTGGCATCAGCAATACTGTCTGGGTTTGGTGTCTGCAGATGGGATGGATCCCTAGGTGGGGCAGTCTCTGGATGGCCTTTCCTTCAGTCTCCGTTCCACTCTTGTTCCTGCATTTCCTTTTGACATGAGGAATTCTGGATTATTATTTTTGAGGTGGGTGGGTGGTCCCATCCCTCAACCCAGAGCTGTGCCTATACACTGGATATGCTCTCTGCAGGTTCTAGCTCCCCATTCTTGTATAGTTCAGTTAATGAGTCCCGCCCCCCCCAATGGGTACTGGGAACCCCTTGGGTCCCTGACATCTGGGACTTTCTAGTTCCCCGTCCCTCACTGCTACACACCTCCTTTCAAATTCATGACCTTCTGTACTTCTCCACCATCTCCTCTGTATCTAATCCCCCCTTTTCATTCCCCCTCCCTTCTCCCTCCCAGACCCCTCTTTTCCTTTACCTCCTAAGATTATTTTCTTCCCCCTTCTGAGTAGGACTATAGCATCCATACTTCGGTGTAGTCTTCTTTCTTCATGGGATTCATATGTTATGTGAGTTGTATCATGGGTATTCTGAGCTATTATCATTATTATTATTATTATTATTATTATTATTATTATTATTATTATTTGCTAATATCCACTTATCAGTGAGTACATGCCATGTGTGTTCTTTTGTGGCTGGGTTATCTCACTCAGGATATTTTCTAGTTCCATTCATTTGTGTAAGAATTTCATGAAGTCATTGTTTTTAATAACTAAGTGGTACTCCATTGTATAAATGTACTTCATTTTTTTTTAATCCATTCCTCTGTTGAGAAACATCTGGGTTGTTTCCAGCTTCTAGTTATTATAAATAAGGCTACTATGAACATAGTGGAACATGTGTCCTTGTTATATTTTGGAGCATTTTCTGGGTATATGCCCAGGTGTGGTATAGCTGGGTCCTCAGGTAGTACTATGTCCAATTTTCTGATTTCCATAGTGGTTGTACCAGCTTGCAATGCCACCAACAATGGAGGAGTGTTCCTCTTTGGTCATAACCTCGACAGCATCTGCTGTCACCTAAGTTTTTGATCTTAGCCATTCTGACTCTTGTGAGGTGGAATCTCAGGGTTGTTTTGATTTGCATTTCCCTGATGACTAAGGATGTTGAACATTTCTTTAGGTGCTCCTCAGCCATTCAAGGTTCCTCAGTTGAGAATTCTCTTGCAACAGACATACTTAACTCAACAAAGAAATTAACATTTGATGAAATAAGATTCATTACTTAATATTTGTTAGGGAAATTATACTCCAAAATGTATCTGCTCCAGTAGTTCCATACAAGGCAACAATAATACCACAAAGATGGTTCAAGAAAACTCCTTGACCCGCTCACAAAAAGATGTGAGTGCAGAAAACAATATTTGTATAGGAGCTACCCGTAGCTTAGCACATGTTTGTATCCCCAATGCTGTGGGAGAGCAGAGTTGGGCAGACAGGAAGATCCTGTGACTTTCTGGCCACCAGCCTTGTTATAGGTTCAGCAAGAAGGTCTGTCTCAGTGGAATAAAGCAATAAGTGATAGAGCAATAACTGATAAGAACTCAGTGTTCTTCTCTAGCTTCCACACATGTGTGCACAAATGTGTATATGTGAGTACACACATACATACAGTCACAATACATACACTACAGAGACATAAATTACACACACTCACACACACACACACATACATTTTATTTCATAAAAGTCATTATTTAGCTTCTGTCATTGAATAAGCAGAAATATGGTCAATAGAAAACAGAAAATAGATGCCTGGGTCTGTGGGATGCATACCAGGCATGGCATCTTTGGGAGGCAGATCATGGGGAGACTGACTGCACTACCTCACACTGCCTCTGGAGCACGTGCTGGGCTTCAGGGAAGTGCCAAGACATCACTCTAGGAGTGGGAAAGCACAGACTGAGATGTGGGAAATCTGATAATGGTTCAGAGGTCCCCGAGCCTCTGACAAGACTGGCGCTGAGAAGATTATCAGACTCTTGGACATCCAGGTATCAGTGGGAGTTGTAGAAGAGCTGAGAACAGAATTGGCGGCCCTCTGGCTGGGTACAGCTTTTAGCCTGGGGGCAAGGGAAAGAGGAGTTCTGGCTTGTCCCAGCAGTGGTTATCCTTAACTGGGTGGAAGCAGATTGGAAGCCCAGAGAGGCCGTCTATGGGAGATATAGCTGCCGATCTGTAGGTGACCTTCTGTAGTCTACCTTCTGTAGACGATCTTCTTTCTGTATGTTCCCATGGCAGTGGAAGTTGAAAAAGACAGTTCAGGTTTATCCATATCTTTTTTTGGTTGTTCATCATGGAAAATGAATGTATACCATACAGTACCCACTTTTTAGGGTGGACCTAAGAGAAAATACTTTTTGCAGGGAGGAAAGTCAGGCAAGGGAAGATTATTGGCTAAGCCCTCGAGGTCTCTAGGTACCTCATTAGCATGGAGAACTCTGATTTGGGGCTATGTGACCACAGGTAACATTTCCTTATGTGGGGAGTGTGGCCCATGTTCGAGAGCGGTGAGTTGCCTAAGTCTCATGTTTGCCTACCTAGGCTTTAGTTTCAAGTAGTTCTCCCTTACCAAGCTTCCCGGCATGGTTTTACCGTCACACAAATAAGTCCCACAAATAAAGTGTTGGATTTTTTTATTAAAAATAATTTTCTCTCTCATACAATACAACCCGAACACATTTAACCCTCTCTCCATTCCTCGTAGTCCAGCCTTCTCCAGTGTGTCCTCTTCCCCAGACCTACTCTCCCTCCATTTTCTCTTCATGAAAGAGCAGGCCTTCAAGAGACTATTACCAACCAGAATTAAACAAGAAAGTATAGGAAGATACTAGGACTTAATGTTGACCAGCCTACTTAGTTAAAAAAAAAACAACTCATATTGAGGCTGGACAAGGCATCCCAAAAAGGACACAAAGAGTCTCGAGAAAGACAAAACAGGCAGAAATACACCTGCTCTTAGTCTAATGACTTTCATAAAAACACCAAGCTAAGCCGGGCGGTGGTGGCGCACGCCTTTAATCCCAGTACTTGGGAGGCAGAGGTAGGTGGATTTCTGAGTTCGAGGCCAGCCTGGACTACAAAGTGAGTTCCAGGAGAGCCAGGGCTATTCAGAGAAACCCTGTCTTGAAAAACCAAAAAAAAAAAAAAAAAAAAAAAAAAAAAAAATGCAGAGAACATAAAGCAGAAGCATGCAGGCTCTGAGCTTGCCACTTCAGTCTCTGTGAGCCCATGTTCATACTGCTTAGTTGATTTAGTGAGCCATGTTCTCCTGGTGTCCTCTATTTCCTCTGACTCCTACAGTCATTCCTCTTCTGTGAAATCCCATACTCCAAGGAAGGGACACCATGAAGACCTCCAGTTTAGACTCTCTATCTCTGCTTAAGGTCTGGCTGTGGTTCTCTGTGCATGCTCTCATCTGCTGCCAGAGGAAGCTTCTCCAATGAGGATTGGACAACACTATGAGTATAGTCTTGAATTGGACAAGATCTGAGTATAGCAGAATAGCACTGACTTTTTTTCCAGCTGTGTTTGGTTTTATCCTAAGCCTCTGGGCCATGCATTCTTATGAGCTTGCCCTTCCAGGCACTGTAGGGTATAGGCTCCTTTCACCACCTTGGCCTCAAATTAAACCAAACGTTCATTGGCCACTTCCACAAGTTCTGCACTGCCATTGCCCCAGTACAAATTACATGCAGGAAAGATTGGAAATGGAGGTTTGTGGCTGCGTTAACGTCCAGGCTTATCTTTTAGGGTACCTTGCAGAATGCCTTCTCTCACATGTGCAGAGCGAGTTGAAAATTTTAATATAAAAAAAAGCAAACACTTTTACAATAACAAATATTCAGAATCTTATAGTCTTCTGGTAATATTTTCTGGGACTTTTCTTCTGACTACTTGAGAAACATACATTCAATAATCTATTGAATATTACCAAGCAGTCTTTTATTTTATTAATTTTTAATTTTATGCAAATTGATAGGTACACATTCTATGCAAAACTGGATAGAGTGGTAGTATTAAAGGCAGTGTGTAAGCCACATTTTAAAAATATACTTTTAGTCTTGAGGGTCTGTCTAAAAGGAATAAGATAGCAGGTGACTGACCAGAACACTTGGTGCTTGCTCTTCTCTGGCTTCCATAAATGTGTGTATAAATGTGTATGTATGAGCACATAGTACATACATTTGCATGCACACTATATATGCTACAAACACATAAATCTCACACACACACAGACACACACACACATAAATCACACACACACATACACACACTCGTTTCATGCCCTCCTTTTAGTAATATATAATGTTTGGGATGACTATGATTGTTCTCCACATAAGATAGTACATTTCTGGTTTACATGTTCCATAAGTTCCCTGCTTATTCTTAGTATTTTAACAAACAATAATGCATCTCATATGCTATAGTGTGATAGATAGTTGTCAGCTTTAATGATTGTAACAAAATGTCTTTAAATAATGAGATAGCGACTAAATTAATTGTGTAAGAAACATTAAACAGGATGCATACGGATATCATCAATGCCAGTTGTTGTAGACCAGTCTTAGTTTCCATGTACAATAAGTCCATGTTCTTACTCAAATGAAATAAAAACACAGCTGACCTCTAGAAGTTTGAATGGTAAAAAGACTGAGCAGGAGGGAGAAAGCTGACTCGCGAATCTGTTGGTGAAAGAATTATAGTTAGGAGATGCTCAGGTATCCCTTTCCAAAGCAGGACCACAGATAATAATAATGTAAAAACTAGAAGAAATGACTTCTAGTGCGACCATCAGGCAGAAGCAGTGGAGGCCTTATAACATAGCTATATTTAATCTGACTTCAGCAATGCACAATATTTACATGTCAAGAAATAACCTAGTACTCTGTAGTAAAGATGGGTTTTTTCTTTCCATTTAAGTGTTAAAATTAATTGAACCTTGGCATTCAACCATATGTGCATAATTAGGATATACCTAAATATAAAATACATGTCTTATAAGGGACCAATTCATTTGTTAGTTTCTGAGTCCTAAAATAAACATCTTGGTTCTTTTGTTTTAATAAGTAAGTGTATGTTCTATCATCTTATGAAAAAAAATCTATCACTATAAGAATGGCACCACCTATGGTTTTAAGTGGTCTACAGATGTCTCAGCATTTGCAAGTGTAAGTGTGAAATAAATTACAGGTGGTATATGATGTTTCTGATTTTTCTCATCTGACCATTCATTACTTTAACATTGGATAAGCTTGACTTACCATGTACTGCCAAAATAGATAGACTATTTTTAAGATGAATGTTACTCATTTAAATTTCAAAATGGAAGCAGAGGTAAAGTGCAGTGATAATTGGGCTATTTAATTATTCATGTGTGTACTAAAACTTAAAGCAGAGTGTCTGAGACCTGGACATATATTACTGTCAATTTTCAATTCAGGCAACAGAAAATACTCTTGACTGATTCAATGCTAATCAGGCAAGTCAAATGGGTTGGCTGTGTAAAGAAAGCAGTACACAGACATAATGCTGTTCTCAAGAATAAGCTGTTGTAAGATACAATAGAGTGTAAATATTTACTTTTAAAAATGTGATTTTCTACAGTTTATTCAGCAGATTTGATACCTGTATAATATGTCCTGAACTTATTCTAGAGTTGCATGGAAGCTTTAAACTCATACTTACAGACTTTCTTTGGCTTAATTTAAGATAATATTACTTCATATTAGAGTCTTATATAGCAACAATACTATTAAATTCAGCTGGATATTGGTAAAGATATATATGTGTGTTATTATGTATATTTCTGTTTATTAGGCATTACGACAAAATGCATAAATTTTCCACAATGTTTATTGTTTTCTCATCAAAAGAAAAAGAAAAAAGAAAAGACCAGAAACAAAAAACCTACTGTCCAGGCTCACCAACACTTGGTGCTAGCAATTTCCCTGATTACAGCGCTATAGAGACATGCCAGTGCTGGATTTCTCTTCTGTTTACTATTATCTAATGGCTAACAGTATGACTCACTTTCATTCACATATCTGACAGCCAAGAATCTTTCCTGATGTGTTCACATATTCTGTAAATATTAGGGGGAATTTTTATATATCCTGATAGCATTTGTGATATATCATGTTATGGATATTATTTCTCAGTCCATTATGTATTCATTTTATTGGTAGTTATTTAGAAATTATATTTCAATGTAAAGATATTTTTAACTATGTACTAATTATGACACACTGTGGCCTGTGACACTTTTAATCTCTCAAGCTCCAAAAGTTTTGTCATTGAAAAGCATTATGATTTCAACTATTATATGGTAGTGTGTGGTAGAGACTGAAGTTTATTCTAGTATACAGACATCTAGTTTTTCCAATATTATTTGCTATAAACACATTGGGTAACTTCATTGCCTTAGTGGAGGACAACAATCTGTTTGTGAAATCTGTTTTATTTCACTGTACAGTGCAGTGTCAGTTATGTCTTGATGACTGCAGCTTTGGAATTAGTTTTCAGTTCTCTAACATTGCACTTTGTCAAGATTGGTTGCACTAGCATAATAATCTTGAGAAATCAAACCAATACCCATAATATTTAAGTGTGTTTTAGGTAACATATGGATAATTAGAGCATCTAGTCTTTAGTATTAGTGTAGTAATTATACAGTAATGCTCCAGTATTAAAATTAGTTTGTATTACATTACCTTAATTATATGGCTAACCCACTATGATAGAAATGGAAATATTACTTCATATTGCTAGAACTACAACATTCTATTTTTAAAGTGCGTTAAGCTATAAGTAGATGGATGATCACTAGAAAATTTAACAGCCACCGATATTTGAAGTAGTAAGAACTCATAGTTTTCTTATTCCAATTCCCTTGGTGAATACTCTCATTATATTGATATGACTTTTGTACATAGTAATTAATTTTCTCTAGTTTATGCTTCAATTCCTGCTTTGCTTTTTGAAAGTAATTGGCATGACGATAGAATTTGCAGTAGCATGTTCAATGTACGAAGTGTTTTTTATCTTCCTATCATTTATATCATAATTCCTAGAAGTGCCTGGGAAATATTTTAACATAATGAATGGAGTTCATGATTACATAGTATCCAACTTATTTTGAAGTGCTGGCTTGACTAGCTAAATGTTCCTTACTTCAGATCTTAGAAACTTTGTCTAAATCTATTTGTTCAGTAGCATGGTTTGCAGACTCTGAAAGTGTGGAGAAACTTTACCTTAATTGCAACATTTGTCTTAATTATAGCCAAAATATGAAGAGCTCATCCCTCCTGTGGTTTACCTGAGGGACAGTACCCAGTGGATTAATAGAGAATGGAGGGGGCTGGAGAGATGGCTCAGTGGTTAAGAGCACTGACTGCTCTTCTGAAGGTCCTGAGTTCAAATCCCAGCAACCACATGGTGCCTCACAACCAGCCGTAATGAGATCTGATGCCTTCTTCTGGAGTGTCTGAAGACAGCTTCAGTGTACTTACATGTAATAAATAATAAAATAAATCTTTAAAAAAAAGTAGAGAACTGATTTCTCTACTCAATACCAGATACAAGAGACACTGAGTCACTCAGTACTACACCTAGTTAAAGTACTTACACCTTTGTGACACGCAAACAATAACTCAGATAATCTGTATCTCTATATGTTCAAAATGAAATTTTCCCACTCACAAAAGTACCAGCTGTAATTTGAATTGTTTATAATGCCAATTGTAATTTGAATGACTCTGGATCCATGTCAGGTTATTATGTTATTACATGATTTTTCCCCTGAAAATTTGTTTATATTTATATAGTTACCTTTATTCAGGAAACCTTATCAAAATGCTTAAGATTGGTTCAGTTTTCATGTGATTCAGAAACACTTGAGAGTTGCCAAGCATCATGTTCAACACTAAATCAAAATATAAGTAAGAAATCCAAAAACTAGTCTGATAAATTTTATTATATATACTTTTTAACTAAATTCCACTTTTGTAATTCATTTGAAATTATTTGTATATATTACTTGTTTAAACACTGCTTGTTATTCAAAACAGAATATGATATTTCAATAAAATTTGTATTTTTTTACAATTATTCCATTTAATTATATCAATACTAGCAAAGCATACAATTGAGACTTATTCAATTCAAAGTCTTAATTACTTTGGCACTTAAGCATATTTGGCAGTACTGTGAAATTTCTACCATTTGTTAATGTTTAAATATACCAGGTAATGCATAAATTCAAATATTTAGCAATTACATGTCTTATTGCTGATAAAATGGAAATCATCTCATATAATATAATTTACAAATTTAATCTTCCTTGCACTAAGCCCAGTAAATTTCATTTTTCCCTCGGGTTGATTCACTATTCCAAAAAGGTTTTATGTTGGTGTCCAATCAGTGGAGGCCTCATAGAGCCAAAGCTGTTAAAGGGTTCTCACTTTTCTCCCAGACATCATTCACCATGCATTTATGTT
>NW_022196905.1:178474170-178487388 GCF_008632895.1 Mastomys coucha | reverse complement strand
GAATACAAAGCACTCTTTAACCACCATATTAATTTCCCTCTGGAGCTGCCTGTTCTATGAATCAATCAAGTGATCTTTAGCAGGTTGGAGTAAATCAAGATTGCCCATTTCCTTCCTATAGTTGATCTTTTATTTTTGTTCAAAGTCATTTTCACTACAGCAAAGGGGCTCATTTTATTTTCCAAAAAGTCTTTAAGTTTAGGAAATCCAAATGATTCCTATCTGTTTCTATGTCTTTTGTGGTGACATTCTGCTTTTCAAGTGGATGTGCAAAAATAAGAGGTGATGAGGTGATGGGGTCATGGGAAAGGAATCAAGGATAGTGTGTGTGTGTGTGTGTGTGTGTGTGTGTGTGTGTGTGGGAGAGAGAGAGAGAGAGAGAGAGAGAGAGAGAGACAGAGAGAGACAGAGACAGAGACAGAGACAGGGACAGAGACAGAGACAGAGAGACAGAGAAAGACAGAGAGGAGGGGAGGAGGAGGAGGAGAGATGCACAGAAAGAGACGGAGAGAAGGAGGGAGACAAAAGGGAGGAGGAAAAGTCAAGGGATAGAGAAAAGCACAAAGTACAAACCTATGACTTACTAGTTACATTCTGACACAGGCCAGGTTACTCAAAGCTTATAGGAAGAACACAAAACTCATCTCTCCTCACTTCAAGGAACATGATATTTCTGATCTAAATATGAGTGACGATGGCCTGGGAATATGGATTCAAACTCCACCCAAATTCCATATTTGAATGTGGAAATGCTTTTGTGGAGCTTTGTTGCTGTTGTCACTGTTACTGGATGAAATTCAAAGCACCTGCAAGATATAGTTGTAGAAGGCTCATTCTCATGGGTGCAGCACATGGGGAAATTTCTGTCATAGGTTTGAGATGCTATTTCATGGCAGTTTTACTTTGGGTATTGCTGGAAAACAAGGCACTTCCAAAACTATTTAACTGATAGTCATGACAACATTAGGAAATACACAGAGATTGACAGTGATTAGCTACTGAGGGAGTTAAATATAGCCCAGTGTCATTTAACTCTGGGTCAGTAACAATTCTACTGGCTACCATCATGGAAGTTCTGATACGTCAATCAGACTAAACTAAATCTTAAGTACAGATGTGAGCTTGCTTGTTTCAAAAAATAAATACTTTCAATTCAGAGCAGATGAAACTGAGACATTGTCTCTGGCTAACATTCCTGAGCCCTCATCTTTACATTTTGGGGCAGAGGACCCTTAAGTCCATAGGACTTTATGTTAGCCATGAATATGTTTGGTGCATAAAATAAATATAAATATTACAATCATTTCCTCATTAATCATTTGATGGAGATCAAAGTGGAAAATCTCAGAATTCTCAATCTGTTTAATGTTATTACTAAATGTCAAAGACAGCATAAACAAAAACTTCGTAAAATTTTTTTTTTTTTAGTTTTTTTGGGACAGGGTTTCCTGTATAGCCCTGGCTATCCTGGAACTCACTCTGTAGACCAGGCTGGCCTTGAACTTAGAAATCCGCTTGTCTCTGCCTCCCAAATGCTGGGATTAAAGGCGTGCGCCACCACTGCCCTGCAAGCCTCTGTAAATCTTACATACACAATTGGCTATTAAATGTATGAGACGTAAGCTTGACTTTTCTCTTCAGAAATAAGTTGAGTCAAGTTGATTACTGGGTAAAATTAAATTGTTTCTCTACTTAAATGCGTGCAAGTTACCTTTTATTGACAATTGGAGTGATAATCTGTCTTAAGATATTAACATATTTGTATTTTTAGGTTTGTTCTTATCTAACTGCTATGCAAATGGCTCATCCATATCAGCCATGAGTGATTTTAATAATGATAGTTTTAACCAAGAAAACATTGAAATGCCATTGGCCACAGATGCCTTTCTTAAGGTAGGGTGACATTGTATATAAGGATTATGAAATATAATTTCAAAATTCAGATTTTACATTTTGGATAATGTATGAAAAAGGTCAGTAGTAGGTTCTACTAAGTAATTAGACTCTGAGTACATGCTTTTTTTTTTCAAATTTCCTGCTCTGTTTTTATCCAAACAAAAAAATATAAGCACACCTTATAAACAGGTATTTTTTTTTAGAAGCCTTATAGTTTTAAATACTCAAGTGAGCAATAGAAGATAAAGTTTCACAGGACCAAGGGCCTTTCCTCCCATTGATGCCTGACAAGGCCATCCTCTGCTACATATGAGGCTGGAGTCATGGGGTGCTCCAAGTGCCTCATAGAAGCAGGGGGAGGGAGGATGGGATAAGGGGTATCTAGAGGGGAAACCAGGAAAAGGGATAACATTTGAAATATAAATAAAGAAAATAACGAATAAAAAAAATAAAACCGAGATAAAGTTTCAAGGTCATTTTCTCTCAGAAGGTAGAATAACACCAATACTAACAATTGTAGAGATCACATGTAACTGTAGAGTCTCCTATTGGATATCACCTTCAAGTCTGTAAGCGTGGTTTCTCTGTTGAGTCTTTGCTTTTCAGAGACATGTTTGATGAAGTTCTTTCTGCAAACAGCTCTGGGTCTTGTCTTAGAGGGAAATGTCACCTTGGATCATGGTGTGGGAAAGTCTGAGAGAAGTCTTTTCCTGAAGCCCTGTGATGAAAAGAAATGAGGCAGCTCTATCAGCAATGGAAGGGCTTACAAAACAACAGCAATAACAGCAACAACAACAGCTGGTGCCTGCCACTTCTCCTGCTTGGAATTTCATAACTACATCCTGCTGACTTTTGACTTTCCCCTTGCTGATTTTTCTTCCAGAAACTGCTGTCATTTAGTCTGAGACCATTGCAATGAAACAATGAAGGTCATTCAACATGTAAAATATGTTTTTATGTTAATTTCCATACTTTTAAAGCATATTTCAAAACATTTAAAGTTAACAAAATTTTAAGGGTACACCATTCAGGAATTGCAATAATAATTACAATAATAATGATTTCTATTCAGGTTTTTATATATACAAAGCTGGAACTCTTTATTAAAAAATACATTCATGGAAAATTATTCCAATTTATTTATTAAAACCCCATCATTAATATTGATTATATATTAAAAATTTAAATATGCAAACTCATGATGGCGACCTACTTTGTGAGCATGATAAAAAGAACTAGCATAAGGAAATGTTATTAAATTATGATACATGAGAGTAAATAATTGATAAGAACAAATGAAGATTTTATAATGAGCCAAAAAAACATAGATAAAGTAATGAAAAAGATTGTCCTGACACTTAACTGGGCTTGAAATCATTGTAACAAAAAGTGAGGATATAGGTTTATGCTGATTCTATGTAAAGAAAGTTAGTTAAATCTAGCTTACTGACAGCCCCACCTGGGGAGCCATCCCATATACAGTTACCAAACCCAGACACTATTGCGGATACCAAAGAGTGCTTGCGGACAAGACCCCGATATAGCTGCCTCCTGAGAGGCTCTGCCAGTGCCTGACAAATACAGAGGTGGATGCTCTCAGTTAGCCATTGGACTGAGCCTAGGGTCTCCAATGGAGGAGCTAGAGAAAGGACCCAAGGAGCTGAAGGGGTTTGCAGCCCCAGAGAAGGAACAACAATATCAACCAACCAGTACTCCCAGAGTTCCCAGGGACTAAACCACCAACCAAAGAGTACACATGGAAGGACCCATGGCTCCAGCCACATATATAGCAGAGGATGGTCTTGTCGGACATCAATGGGAGGAGAGACCCTTGGTCCTGTGAGGGCTTGATGCCCCAATGTAGGAGAATGCCAGGACAGGGAAGTCTGAGTGGGTGGGTTGGTGAGCAGGGGGAGGGGGCATGGGATAGAGGGTTTTTGGAGGGGAAAGGGGGAAAGGGAATAACATTTGAAATGTAAATAAAGAAAATATCTAATTAAAAAAACCTTAAAAATCTGACTCACTAATGCTTATTTTTTTCAGTCCCTTCTAAGTTTTCTTTCATAAGTGATATTTTCCTTTCCTTTAGACTTGAATCACCAACCAGATCCTTGATAATGGAGGCTCCACGCGGGGTCCAGGTGAGCGCTGCTGCAGGTGACTTCAAAGCTACCTGCAGGAAGGAGCTGCATTTACAGTCCACAGAAGGGGAGGTGAGTCTCTAGGTAGGGTTGACCCTCAACTGCTGAAGGTGGTGCTTTGTACAACACTTGAATCGGGTTCCAGGAGACACACTGAGCTGCTTCATGAGAAATTCCAAGCTTTAGAAATCTTGATGCCTCTTTAATATTGCATTCAATAAGCTCCTTCTACTTTCTACTAAAATGTACTCATTCCAAAGACACTTTTAAATAGACCTCCAAAGTCTTGTTGCTTCAATGTTAGCTTTAAACATTAGAATGAAAGCAGTCCCTCTTTACGTGTCTCTTTGCATCTTTAGACTGGTTTTTCTGAAGGTTAATCAGCTTGTGCTGTTAGAGTCAGAAAACAACAAGAATTTTGGAAATACTGCTCATGGCCAACTGGATCACTATAGATAACAATTATATAGCTGTTCAGAAGGCCTGAAGGCAAAATTTGGAATATGTTTACCATAAAAATTGAATTCTATGTGTAGCTAAGTATAGCTAACCCAATTTAAATATTATACAGGTTTCACATAGATCAAAAATTGAATAACATCCACTAATGTACATTTTTACAGTTTTATATATCTGACGAAAATTAGTTTAGAAGAAAGGAAATGTTTTTCTTAAAGTGCTTTATGTTGGTTTGTTTTTCTGCCCAACATCAACAATACCACAAAAGGACAAACTGATCATTTATCAAAAACATAAATCCCTGCCTTTAGATAGATTCTAAACTACTTCATATCATCAGATACAGTATTCAAGCATTCAAAGTTATAGTTGAAATGAATAAGGATGGATTTTACAGAAAATGCAAGGTTGTGCTATGGATAGTCTCTGTCATTTTAGAAACAATGCTATGAGGAACTGCAAATTTGGCATGGAAGAAAACAGGAGCCATAACTGTAAATGAAGAGTTTTAATGATAAGACCACATCCATATTGCAACAACACACCCACAACAGGCATGCTAGAATGTGGCCGAGGGAGACTTTTCATTCCAAAAAATTGATTAACATTTTCAAGGAGACAAATCGTAATGATATCAGCAGGTATGGATGAAATAAACGGATTCTTGTTAGAAAGGATGGGCAGCAGCACTGGGTTCAAAGCTCTGGGGTGTGATTCTAGCCACATGATTGAGTTTCAGAGCAGATGGATTGTGTGGCTTTATGGGGCTATATAGAACAGACATACCAATTTCAGAGGCTGGAAGGTGAACAACATCACAGTAACTGCGTTGGCAGAAGAGAGAGAGGTGGGCAAGCCCATCCATCCTGCAGCCTGGAGGGGCGTAGGAATATGGTGTTTACACCAGGATCTCAGTTCTTCCAGCATCCTGCCTTATCTCTTTCTAGCAGCCAACATGGATGGATTTGTCAGGAAACTTGACCCCCTTGCGCAAATGAAAAAGTTAATATATACTCTAACTTAGATGTGAAACAAATATCCCACAGTGAGGGAATCAGATACAAAACAACTATGAGCTTGTACTTATACTGCAAGCTATCAGCAAGATGAGTTTCAGGTGATGGTGTTTGGTCACTAGAGTGGGCCATGCAAGATGTGTGACCTGGGAAAAGACCTCACCTTTCATTTGAAATGAGAGGGGAACAAGAGAGCTTTGAGCAGTAAGAATGAGACATGGTTCAGTTTGCATTTCTTGAAATATCACCCCAGCCATATGATGACTACAGAGAGATCCAAATGGATGCAAAGCCCCCAACAGAAGTCCAATAACAAATTTCTAGGTCAAGGAAGGAGAAAATTCAGCAGTTTCTCATCCTCCCTTCAACTTTGGGTTGTCTAGGCAACTCAGACTCTATGATTAATAAAGTAAGGGTCAATGAGATAGCTTAGTGATTAAAGGCACACACTGGTGATCTCGGTTCAGTCCCCAGGACCAAAAGGTGGAAGCAAAGAAACAACTTCAGTTAGCATCCTCTGACCTCCACGCAGGTACAGTGGTACATACATACACATACACACACACACACACACACACCACACACACACACACACACCACACACACATACACACACACACACACCATACACACATGAAACAACTTCAGTTAGCATCCTCTGACCTCCACGCAGGTGCAGTGGTACACACACACACACATATATACACACACATACCACACACACATGCATGGGTGGGCACCCATACACAGAGAATGAGAGAAATTCTAAATAAAGAATCAGTATATTAGAAATTATTTAATAAGTGAAAGAACTCTCTACATTGAAAGATTAGTCAAATTGGTTGTTGAAACCAGCTAACGTTTAATAGATAATTTAAGCATAATGATATGTAGAAGTATCTGTTCATTGTCATGGTTTCCTAAGTCACCTGATCTTTAGTCCGCTAGACTTTTCTGGATGTTTTAGGAATCATTTTACTCATTCTTTCACAAGTATTTTTAAAAACAAGCAATGGAGTGTGTTTTGAATAAATTCCCTCCATCTTCAGTAAGCCAATGCAGTTGGTATTCTTTCTCTATATAGTCTTGACATATATATGTTGAGAGAGAGAGAGAGAGAGAGAGAGAGAGAGAGAGAGAAGACTAAGAAGCTAAATAGAAAGCCTCTACCACAGCAGATCATTTTCTGTGTGTATGTCATGGTTGTTACTGCTCCTGATTTTAATAACTGGGCTCCTTGAGCAGATTATGCAATACTACATTTCCTGTTGGAGTCTTGTTCTCAGAACTCCACCACTCAAATTGGAAGATAGCAGCAGAGCCTGTGGACAGAGCACAGGCTTATAATCTGTTCAAAACATCATGAGCAGCAAGAGACTCAATTGCCTTGTGATGCTCTGTAGAAGGGACCAAGCTGAAATGAAATGATTTGTTTTTGTTTGTTTTTTCTTTTTTCTTTTCTTCCTAGATATTTCTAAATGCAGATTCAATCCGGCTGGGAAATCTACCAATCGGTTCCTTCTCTTCTTCACCCAGCTCCTCAAATTCTCGACAGACAGTGTATGAACTGTGCGTCTGCCCCAATGGCAAACTCTACCTTTCTCCAGCTGGGGTAGGCTCCACCTGTCAGTCCAGTAGTAGCATTTGCTTGTGGAGCTGAAGCGACTGATTTCTCCTCACACCAGAATAGCCTTTTGTTCCCGTCCGTCTGCTTCACGGTTTTGCTCGGTTTCCCCTGTGATCAGTCCAGAGCGTCTTCAGATGGACCACAGAGCAAACTGTTCCAGTATCCGCTGGGATTGGCCTTCACCTTTCCTGATTCACCATACCCAACACACAAAGTGTGACTGACTCGGCCGTGGGAAAAACATCTTCCGCAGAAAACCTGGATCGTGACCTTTGCTCGAAAGGGAGAATAATTTAGGTGCCTTTGCTACGTGGAGTGAAGCACACACAGTTAGATTTTTGCAGAACCTGGCTGCGAACTGCGCACGAACATATTACCCAGATGAAATCCCCAAATCCACTGGCGACATGAAATGCTTAACCCCGTCAGAAGACTAATTCTGCAGTCCGAAAGCACAATTTTCCATTCATCTTTTTTGGACGTAAACTTTTATCCCTGAATTTTAAAATTTTGAAGCATTATGTAATGCTTGCTTTACTAAAAAATTAAATTCAATAGGTGATTTTTAACTAAACGAAATGACGGGACAGAATCTCTCCCTGGGTCTTTCTTTCTTTCTTTCTTTCTTTCTTTATTTCTTTCTTTCTTTCTTTCAATTCAATGTGTTGGTACTCTTTGTCTACTAAGTCTGGAATTTTGTACATTAGATAATTTTGAAAGCTCTCAGCAATATAATCTTTACAAAATTAACAAAAATGCCATTATGCTGTCGTTTGTCAGATCTGGATGGCCTTATATAGTATTTATGTGGTTATTGCATGTGACACATTTGCTTTTAACAAAACATCTTAACTGTTTCAATATAAAACAGGAGGGATATACTTATGGTGGAAATTCATCGGTTATTTCTTTGAAAATTCACATGGTTTTTATCCTTAGGTTTCAGTAACACTCTTTTGTTTGCTCCATTTACATTAAACTTGATTTTAAGTGCAAAAGTTAAAACAGCCTTTAATTAAATGCTAATGTGATGCATAATGCTGAGAACTGATTCAGTTTCCACAGGGACGTCATGTTCAAATTTAGTATCCATCTTTTCATTTGCGGTTAATATTTAAGAAGGTTACAGATTAAATTATAAATTCCAGAAAGGAACATGGTAAAAAGACAAATATTCAGAAGGGGTGTTGGACAACTGCTTCCTCTATTGAGGAATCTAGTCATGTTACCATTCGACTGTTAGCCACTTCTTTCAGACTGTTAACACTACCCTTACATCGTGAACCGAAGCTCTCTCCACTCTCCACTGCTCATTTTTATAAATGAGTTCCTAATAAATAACGCCAGAGTATGATAGCTTTGCTGATCACGGTACTCTTAAACTCAAATTCTTGAAACCGACAGAATACAAGAATGTAAACTTGTAGATTTTGTAGTTTCTGAAGGTGACTTGATGACTCTGAGGTAAGTCCTTAATTTTTACCATCATCCCCTTCTTGCACCTGTGTACACTGTTACCAGGTGCATGAAAGTTACATTTCAGGGCTCTATGACTGCAGAATCTTTGAAAGTCTGCTCTCTACAGCTGAGAGGGAAGCAAACTATTGAAATTTGTTGAAGTGATTTGGTTAGTAACAATGAGAAAACTGGATAATACAACTGGCAAAGTAACCTATGGCCAAAGCTATCTCCTTTGGATTCTCAGCATTTTTAGTAGTAGGCAAAGCTCCATATCACATTCCACACTATGTAGACAGCTCTGGAAAGTATTTCACTCTGATCATTTTAAAAATTGTATTGGACTTGTGCTTTGGGGTTAGTTTATAAATCTGTAAATTAATATCAAAATAAAAGTGGAGATATATAATTACTTGAAAAGTCATAACAGAGAGCCTAATTCATTTCTAACAAAATTTTCTGTATGAAATTTGCACATTAGTCTTTGCAAAAGAGTCACACAGTGTATAAGGCAAGGAATTCGAGTCCTGAGCGTTGATCTCTGGGTTATGTTGAAGAAGACAGTCTGCATTAATTTGGGACATACCAACATTTTAGCCATGCTAAATTAAAGCAATTAAAGTATTTCCTAATCAAAGAATGTTAATTCTTGTGATTTGTAATCCTCCCTGTTTCTAAGGTCTTTAACTAATCAATTAAGCCAAATTCAGTAATCTGAGACTGTCTCCAAGTTTCAGTTTACACAGAAAAAATATAACATTTACAAAAAATATTAAATCAAACATCCTGTGGAGGCTTCTTCTAGCAAGAATGAAAGAGAGTACTTGGATGTTATATGCATAGGACACATGCCAAGAATGAAGGGTGGTAAGAAACCAAAGTGCGGAAACAAATCATAGGCTAGGAAACCTTCCGTTTCAACACTTGGGAAGCAGAGGTAGGACAATCTGTGTAAGTTTGTGAGGCCAGCATAGAGAGAGACCCTGTATCAGTCAATCAACCTATAATTAGAGAATAAATAACTCAGAAATAAATTAAAGGAAGCAGCTGGCAACTTTGCAACTCGAACATATTCTGGAAAATCCAGACAGTGAAGAAGATTCAAACTCAAAAAATTTAGATATTCAAATTCCTGTTAAAGAGAAAAGAATGTCATCAGTGACTTCCTTATACAATAGTACATGAATGACTTGAATTGATTGTTTAACAGCTTTAAGATTTTTTTGGGCACAGTAATATGAAAGTCAAAGCTTCTATTCAAGGCTTAGATCGATCCTGAAGTCTTTGATTTCCAAATAGAAAAATCACTATTTCTTTGATGATAAGGAGGTTCAGAAACCAAGGAAAGGATTTATCCATTGCTTTCCAAATGCAATTTTACAGATCAGAATGAACCCAGAAACACACACAGACACAGGCACACACACACACGCACATACACACACACACACACACACACACACACACACACTACACTTTATTTAAATGATCCAAATTCTATTTTCTTGAAATCACATTGAATAGATATTCAATAGTTGGTCCATAATGGACTCTACTCAGCTAGGTTGTTTATCTTCTCTTAACTTCACATTTAGTTAGACTGCATGGAAGAACAGAAATGGAGAAATTGGACTGGGAAAGTTGCTGGCATCTCAATTATGATCCACAATGTATAAATTCAGATGCACTTTAAGTTTAGCTTCTCTGGGGCTGGAAAGAGCATGCATTATTATTTTAATTTCATAATGCTTGAATAAAGAAATTTTAAAGCATACAAAAACAATCTGACCACACTAAAAATCAAACAAAGTGCACTCTCAGTATTTCATGATCCATTTACCAAGTATCTTCAACATTTGCCACCTGACTTAGTAGTCCTGATTTTTATTATGAATCATGATTTTCACATTATGGGATAAAATCATTTCTCTAAATTTAGAAAATAACAATGTTCAATTGCAGTACAATTTGGAAATCTTAGGATGTAATGCCATAAATCTCTGAAAATATGTGTAGGAATTCTAAATTAGGTCCCAGTTATATATAGTGCTTTAAACTCATCCAATTACTTTGGCTGCCATCTCTGTGAGAAAAGTTTATCAAGCTAGATATTTCTCTTCGGTCATGTTCATCTCTTCATTTTATTGATCCTTTTACGCAAATATGTAACGATCTTCGCTGAGTTCAGGAGACCCTGCTGAGCTAGAACATTTGATATCTGTTTCTTAAAGAAGTGTTCATCAATGTCAAAAACAAAACTTCCCAGCATCCTGTTCTTTTTCTCCATGTTTCCTGGATTTCCACTTGCCAATTGAATATCAGTTCCTTTTGAGGAAATCAGGTTTGGTTGATGTTTCCAATGATATGGATGATATTAACTAAAAGAAGGATGTTCGTAGCTGTCATTTAAAATACAGTTTTAGGACTTGAAATAACACCTACCAAATATAAGCATCCTGCTTACTGCTCTGTTATTACTGACATTCATCAAAGTAAACCATGGGCATTTGGGAAAAAATGTGTTTAGATCAATATGGGCAAGTCCTGAAAGTTTTATAACTACCAGATTTCCTTCAGATGCTACGACCTTAATGTCTCTATTTGATAGTGCCTCATTTTCCAAACATACCATTGGTACAGTAATATCTCTAATTAATTTCACCTTTGCAAACATGGTATCTCCTTGTAAGGAAGCAATAGGCAGAAGGTCTGATGCTTTTATCATTATAGTTCATAGCATCCAATGTCAATATCACATTTAATTAGAATTGAAAGTATTTAATGATCTAATTCTCTATATACAACCACCATCATCAAATTCATTTTTGAGTTTTATATGTTTGAGGTATGGTTTCCTTAACTACCTATAGCTTTGGCCTAATTAGAATTACTCATGGGACCCTTCTTAGACATTCATTAAGTCATTTGGTGGATGCATTAGCATATACCATGGTAATGATTACTGCAGAATATCATTATCAAAAGGGAAAATAATATCATGTTTATCCCCAATTATACAATAATGAATGATCTCACTGAACACTTTTGTAGATATTGCTTTAAACTGCAGTCAAGTAGTCACTGAAATGTCAAAGACCAAAGACCAGGATTTCTATTGTATTTAGCTCTAGACCACTATTGCTTCTACTAATTTATTAAAATAAGTAGGGGTTATAATTAAAACACAAGGAAGTAAACATGCTTCGGGCAGGAATATGAGCTGCAGCCATTAATTACTGCTTTAGTTATAGAAAGAACACTTCAGTCGTGTGCTCTGCATATTTTTTATACATAGGTAATGAATGCCTCAATATTCTTAAAATGAAGAAGTAAAGACTACACCCAAAATGGCCTCAGGATGGGTTAACTTGGTTGGGTTTCAATTTTCATTGCTTGCCAAATATATCTTTGGAAAATATAATTAATATGAAATACTTCTAGAACTAGAGGGCTATTTTTTAAATGTTAATTGATGTGGGTCAGTCTATGGGATGGTAAAGACAAACATTAACGGATTGCGGTATAACGAACTGTGATTCTTCCTGGGTTTCCAGTTTTAAATATTTCATTTATTTGAATATTTATAAAGTCAAACAGGGTTAAAGATGTGCAAGGATATTTCCTAAAACTGGAGACACAATTTGGAGTTTGTTTCTTTATTTATACAATTCTTTAAATCAGGTCCATGATTAATTTATTTTGTTTTGTATCTTTCATGTAAATGTTTTCTTGTATATATAGATATATGAAAAATGGAACTATTTTCGTACACATACTATGCAATATGTTTGTACAATTGCAAAATTACCAAAATTACAAAAGCTGTGCTTTTGTACTCTATCTTGCTTTATGTAAAAAAAGAAAGAAAAATCAACCTTTTTCTATTTAAAAGGACTCCTTCCTATGAACTGTAGATAACATATCTATTCAGAAATCAGTCTGTTGTATCTTTTGTTTTGTTCAGGTGAGGTCTATTTCTTTTGGGTGTAAACAAAGCAAAATTTTGGCAGTGGGAATTCTTTTCTCAGAAGCATGCAACAAACCCATATCATTTAAGAACTCTCTTGTAATTCTTGTATTTTTGTCCTGATTTTGGTGCTACTGTGTAACCATGATTAAATGTGATAGTCAAACAAAGAGGATCAGAATTAAGGTGCTATCATTTCATTTATCTTACTTAAAAAACAAAAACAAAAACAAAACAGTTTGGAGAAATAACAAGTTTTCTGATAAATGCCCCCTCTGTGAATATGTATGTATTGACAAAATTAAGTTTAATATATACACTTGATCAAATTATTCACTATATTTTTTCTATCAAATTCATACCCAGTAGAACGAAGAATCTAAAAAAGATTTAACCATAGGATTAATTCACTTACCAGGAGATTAGCAAATAGTTTTATCTGTTCTGAAATTCTGATGGTTTGTACCTGGGATAAAATTAGACAAGTGTGTTATGTGTACAAAAACCTATATGTTTATATGTATACTGAGTTCCAACCCAATACACCAGAGCAAATATAAACACAGGCTAATTAGAATCCCCTATTTTGGTTGCCGATTTGTCCTATTCACAGTGTCTTTTGCCTTACAGAAGCTTTGCAACTTTAAGAGGTCC
>NW_022196905.1:178449678-178472254 GCF_008632895.1 Mastomys coucha | reverse complement strand
AAAAAAAAAAAAAAAAAAAAAAAAAAAAAAAAAAAGAATCCCCTATTTTATGTTTCATTTCTTCTATTTTCTGTTACATTCAGTAAAGAAATGGTCCAGTTTGAAAAAAATGACAGGAATGCTGTTACTATGAAACAATACAGACAGCCTATTTCTATAATCCCTTGAGAATGACATTCTTTATCAATTTCAAAAATAAGTCAATAGCCATTGAAAGTATCTGTTTGGAAATCAGTGATAACCTTCTTTATCTCATGTCCAATATTTTTTTATAAATGAATCTAAATATTTAAAACAAAAACTGAACACTTATACCCAGCCATGTTTTTCTAATGTTAGCTCTAAGTAGAGTACAAACACTTATTCCCAGCCATGTTTTTCTAATGTTAGCTCTAAGTAGAGCACAAGAGAGAATGCTTTCAGTTTGAGTATCACATATTCCTTGACTGTACTTAAACTTCGAAATGATTTGAATGGTTTCAAATGTTTGTTTGCACATTTGTCTCTGTCAGATCCTCTAGCCTATTTTCCAGCAAACCATTGTAATATAGTAATGCCTGCCTTGGCACACTTTCTTTGCTGAGAGAGGTTTGGGAGGGAGGGAAGGAAGGAGAGGAAAGGGGAACAAAATGAGCAATTTTGTCTATATTCACAGTATGCTTATGAGACCAAATATATGTTGTTGCTGTTGTTGTTGTTTTCTGTGGCATCCAGTCATATGGCACCAGTTGGTTTATCTTACAGTTCAATTCAGCTGTGGTTCTGTTATGAGCCCAGACCGTATAGGCCAAGAGCCCAGTCCTACAACACCCGACTCCAACCTGCAAAACTCATGTTACCTGCAACATTTGTCGGAAAGCTACAAATCACAAGTTCCCTAAAACCTTCCTTAAATTCAATAGTTTGCTATGGTGACTCAGGAAAAAATGCCCACTTAAACTGTTGCTCACAAATTGCAAAGGGTATTGTAAGGGTCTGAATGGACAACTCAATGAAAAGGTGCTGGGGATGAGTTCTGAGGGGCTTTGAAGTGTGGAGGTGGAACAGGCCAGCTTCCTTACACATCTTCTCTAAGCAACAATTGACCAACCCTCAGAATTTAGGACCTTACTAAGTTTCATTGAGTTGGCATGGCCACTTTTTTTTTTAACATTATACTGTGATTTATTATTTTTTTTAAGGAGGGTTCACTTACTATTTTTTCTTAATTGGATATTTTATTTATTTACATTTCAAATGTTATCCTCTTTCCTGGTTTTCATTCTGCAAACTCCCTATCCCATCTCTATTTACCCTGCTTCAATGAGGGTGCTCCCCACCCTCCCACCCACTCCTGCCTTACCACCATAGCATTCCTCTACACTGGAGCATCAAGCTTTTACAGGACCAAGGGCCTCCCCTCCTACTGATACCAGATAATACCCCTTCACCTCTATCAGTCCTTCCCCTAACTCCTCCATTGGGGTCCCTGTGCTCAGTCCAATGGATGGCTATGAGCATCTGCAAATGTATTGGTCAGGATCTGGCAGAGACTCTCAGGAGACAGCTGTTGGCATCCGCAATAGTGTCTGTGTTTGGTGTTTGCATGCGGAGCGGGGAATAGTCTCTGGATGGCCTTTCCTTCATTCTCTTCTCTACTCTTTGTCCCTTTACTTCCTTTGGACTGGAGCAATTCTGGGTTAAAATTTTGGAGATAGGTGGGTATCCCCATCCCTCAACCGGAGGGGGGCATGCCTAACCTCTGGATATGGTCTCAGCAGGTTCTCCCTCCACTTTGTGGAGTATTTCAGCTAACGTCATCCCTGTGAGGTCCTGGGAGGCTCTTGTTTTTTTGGCATCTGGGACTTTCTGGTTGTTACCCCCAGTTCTCCATCCCCCATTGCTATACAACTCTGTCTCAATTTCCTGACCCTCTGTACATTCCCTCCATCTCCTCCCATACCTGATTCTGCCACTCATTTTTCCTTCCCTATCTTCTCTTCACCCCAAGTCCCCCCACCCTCTACTTTCCTTGATTATTTTGTTCCCCCTACTAAATAAGACTGAAGCATCCACTCTTTGTGGAAGACCTCAGAAGATGGAAAGATCTGCCATGTTCATGGATTGGCAGGATTAATATAGTAAAAATGGCCATCTTGCCAAAAGCAGTCTTCAGATTCAATGCAATCCCCATCAAAATTCTAAGTTCGAGGCCAGCCTGGTCTACAGAGTGAGTTCCAGGACAGCTAGGACTATACAGAGAAACCCTGTCTTGAAAAACCAAAAAAAAAGCAAACATCACTACTTATAAGTGTCTTTAATACCCCTTCCTAATATGTCATAAAAGCTCTCTATTAATAATTGGAGATAGATGAAATTATACAGTTATATATGAATAAACTGTATCCATATATATAATTTTATATGGGTATATTGAATAGTGGAAGTTGGATAGGAATACTTAGCCAGATAACTCCACTGCAATATTTTAGAACATTTTGTCATCCTGCTAAAATGTTGCTACAAAAACAGTACCCATTTGAATCTTCGCAGTCTAGTATCCACCCTGCAATTACCTCTCAAAAGCAACTATCTTCTCAGACAATAGGACAAAGTTTAAAAGGAAGATAAACTTTGACATCATTCTTTCCCTCCTAACAAGACATGCTGCCATGAAAATGAGCCTTATGGTGGTAAAGAGGACTTGCTGCTCAAATAATCAATGGGGATAGTTTTTTAACAGTAAGCATAATGAAGTAAAAATGTTGTTTTAACTCAACACAGGAATCACTTAATATTAATAGTATATATTAACAGATACATTACATCTTTAGTTTAACCAATAAAGGGATACACTTGACATGACCTCAAGATGATGAGGTGGAGTGTGAGTTCAAGGCCAGCCAGTACTACAGAGAACACCAGTGTCAGTATGCAAAGTTCAGTGAAAATTTGCTTAAAAGTTCAGTTAAACACCACACACACACACACACACACACACACACACACACACACACACACACACATTCGGGAATATAGCTTAGTGAAAAGGCATTTGTCTAATATTTTCTGGTTTGGATTCATTCTCCTGTACTAATTAAAGTTAACAATTTTATTAAAAATTCTCTCACCTACTAAGAAGACAAGGCATTACAAGATTACATGCTTAAAAGAATGAGAATCTTAATTCATTAGTATAATACATTTAAATATGCATAAACTGAACAAGCAATATTTAAAAGGATAAGAGGCACTTTAACTTGCATGATCCTTGCAAAGATATACAGCTATCATTATACAGTTTTTAATGAGACCTCTGTTTCCATGAATGTCTAGTGATGCTTTTAGCACATACTAAGAGCACATATCATTGGGTAAATTAATCATAGGAAAAATATCTTGGTGAAATTATACTGTCTAAATTCTAAAAAAAAAAAAATATGAATTCAGTTATTTCCTTATACCTAAACTTACTAAGATTTAGAAATAAATAAACCTTCACAATTAAGAGGGTGTTGACATCAGGGAAAGCTGTCTATTGTCTTTCAAAAGTAATTATGGAAACATCATTACAAAAGATGATAAAACCAAAATTCTAGAAGTATAGTCTCCTTGTCTCTTTGAACTAATCTATTATCAAATAGATTCTATTAGAATATATAGATAATCTTGAATTTATAGCCAACTTAATAATATGTCTTCAATGTATTAATGAAGACATTAATGAATATTTTCAATGAATTAAGCCAACTTAATATAGCCAGACTCCAATATGTCTTCAATGTATAGATGTATGTAATATAATTTTAATATGAGTAAAGGTGACCTGTGTGGCCTGGAAGATAAACCAGAAGTCCAAGTGCTTTCCACAGCATGAGGTCATGAATTCCTACACTGACACCAAGGATGAGCCCAACTGCCATGGCAACCCACCTGCATTCCCAGCACTGGGCACTCAGAGCCAGGATTCCCAGAATAAGCTGTCTAACTAGACACGTTGAATAAGTGTGCTCTGAGTTCAATGAGAGGTCTCTTCTCAATAAAGAAAGTGGACAGCAGCTAAGGATGATACAGGGCATCAATCTCTGGATTCCATGCACTCCCTACACATGTACATGCTTATCTGTACATATACTCCCAAATACAGAAAGCATGCACAAAACACACACACACACACACACACTCACACACAAATGAACACAAAGACACCACATACACCTAAAGAAAAAAGTAGGCTAAAAGTATATTACTATTCCTTAGATGTCAGTTTCTTTGTTTCTGAGAGAGAGAAAGGGTGTGGATCCAGAAGATCAAAAGTAAGGAAAAACTTGAAAAATATTGTTTGAAAAATATGTATCTTCAACAAACATGAATAGCAAATAATAATAATAATAATAATAATAATAAATAAAATTATTCCTAATGATATTCTGCTAATCAGGGTGACTTGTCCAATCATAATCAAAGTTTTCCTCTGGTAGCGAATAGGAGCAGATGCAGAAACCCACAGCCAGGTATTATGCAGAGAGATTCTAAATTAAATGTCTCCATAGAAATCCCTCAGAGATGGAGAACCTGAAGAACAGGGCTAGAAAAGACAGTAAGAGTCAAAGAACAGCAGGAGAATGCGGCCCAGTGGGTCAACTAAGCAGGGTTCAAATGAGCTTAAAAACAGAAGTGGCAAGCATGGAACTTGCATAGGTTTGCACAGGTTCTCCTCAGCAAATACACTGTGGCTGTTAGCTTGGTGTTTTTGTGGGACGCCTAGCAGGGGAACAGGTGTGGAACAGGGAGGTTAAGGGAGGGGATAGAGGGCAAACGGTGGTCGGGGTGTGTTCTATGAGAGAAGAATCTATTTTCAATAAAACAAAAATTTAAAGGTGTAACAGAATGACAAACGAAATTGTTAGTAATTGAAACAACAAAATAAAACATTAAAAAAGAGTAATTTTCTGTTTACATTTTGTCTTCTACATTCTAAAATGATTTGTTGTGATTGTGAATGTCCATCCATCTTGAATTAAATACTTAGACATAAAATTGCTTTGGCATTTTAAGGAGGTTATAAATTTAAAATTAAAACATGAGATTCTAATCACAATGCTTCTTTGCATATTGTATGAGGGCTTGACTGAGGGCTTGAGGCAGTCTTTTTCAAGCATGAAACCACTTTACATACTCAGATGTCAGCAGCACAGGCTACAAAATGCAACACACTGGAGGATGATACAAAATGCTCTTCAGAAAACAGTGACTTGATGACTAACCATGGCAGCTGATTGGGAGTGGTCCCTTGGTTATGTCTGATTTGCTCTGAATGATCAGTGATGTGATTTCAAATTCATTCCAATCAACAATGGGCCTAATTCTTTGAATTACAAACAAAGAGGTTTACTCAATGAATGATTTTGGAAATATCAATGTTACTTTGATAACCTTGCAGTTGCACATTTTTATGTTAGAGACAATTTCCTTTTACTCTAATGAGGAAGCACGGCATATAATCAAAGTAGTGAATTTAAGGGGAATGAAGAATAGAGATGACAAGATGTCAAGCACTTGATAAATTACATTCTATCATGTAATTCAAAGTACAAAACAAAGTTATATGAGTTATAAAAGTTGTCTAACCTCCATTGAATGATTGTACTTGATGAACTATTTTTCAAAACAACAAGAAACATGTCTTAGCACATATCACATATGACAATTAAAAAATAAGTTTGATTAAATGTAATTACTCCTAGTTTTATACACACCCAAATAATGCTCATTTAAGGAAATTAACTAATCAGTTTCTAGTATTTTTTTTCAGTTTTAATGCATATACCATTCATTTATTCTATCACATTGGCTATTTGTACATCAGATACACTTGCGACTGTTAAATAAATTGTACCTATTAAAGAAATAGGGCTGAAAGTTAAATCGGTATTCCTATATTGGTGAGCAAAGACAGATCATAAATAATACAAAAACTAGTAAGTATATATAATGCATCCTAATGTAATTGGCATGAAAGAATATGTAACAGATAATGGCATTGTGAATATTCCCATAATGATGAACACAGTAAGTATATAAAGACAGAAAGGTCTTCTTCCCCATATTCATAGTATTTTGCTGAAGTGTGTTTCTTGAGTCTAGATGGTACTATGGCATACTTTGAAAGGAGAAAGAAAACATAGATACAAGTGTTTGCTTCAACTTTTAATCAAAAGCTAAATTCCAAACCACAAACTGATGGCAACATTAACAAGCTGACCTTCTGTCTTCTGCAAACCCAGTAGCTCTCCTTTAACCCACACCAAGAGTACTGTTGCCCTTGTCTACTGGTCACATGTAGAAAACTGTTCATGTTTGAATATAAGTGTAAGAACTTGTCTGGTTTAAGATTTTTAGTTCAGTATGGAATGCCTCTCTCAAGAAAACATATATTTTATTAAGAATTACAAGCTTTGTTTATTTACAATATCTCCTTTCCCAGGTTCCCCTCCAAAAAAAATTAAAAAAAAGTAAAAACCAAAAACTAAAACAAACTCCTGTTCCCTCCCCCATCCCCCTGCTCACCACCCCACCCCCTCCTGCTTACTGGCCCTGGCATTCCCCTACACTGGGGCATAGAACCTTTACAGGGCCAAGGGCCTCTCCTCCCATTGATGACCAACTTGACCATCCTCTGCTATACACATGCTGCTGGAGCCATGAGTCCCACCATGTATACTCTGGTTGGTGGTTTAGTCCCTGGGAGCTCTGAGGGTACTAGTTAGTCATATTGTTGTTTGTCCTAAGGGGCTGAAAACCCTTCAACTCCTTGGGTCCTTTCTCTAGCTCCTTCATTTGGGACCCTGTACTCAGTCCAATGGATGGCTGTGAGCTTCTACTTCTGTCTTAGTCAGGCACTGTCAGAGCTTCTCAGGAGACAGCTATATCAGGTTCCTGTCATCCAGCACTTACTGGTATCCACAATAGTGTCTAGATTTGATGGTTGAATATGGGAAGGATTCCCAGGTGGAGATATTATAAATAAAGAAAACATCTAATAAAAAAATAAGAATGAAAAAGATATTTCTTTGATAGTGTTTCTGTTTTAAGAGTTGGGATTATACTAAATGTACCTTAAGCTCTAGGAAGAAAGACATAAAGGTAATATCATGGTAAGTGATTTATCCTTTTACTGCTATCATTCAACTTAGGTCTAATCACACATATGTACTTACCTTCCAGTGGAGATACATCTTCTTGGTCCATGCACACGTTTATATCACAACTATAAAATGACCATGTGGTTAAATTCCACAATTCTGTAAATAACCAACTTTCCATTTATTTACATACAGTGGACATTAATTGTTTTTCATTTTTAAAATTTATATTTGAAACTCTTATAAATTATAATAAAGCTTGTTGGGAAAAAGACAAAACAAAACAAAACAAAAAAAGAATTACAAGCTTTGATATCAGAAAGAGGACTCTTAATATGTAACATGATCACTTTCTACCAGAAATTCTTATGAACATCAAGTGTGAGTCTTGTCATGTTAAAGAACCTCTCTCTCTCTCTCTCTCTGTCTCTCTCTCTTTCACATTTTGTTGGGTTTTTGCAGTTTCTTAACCTGTTTTCCTCTTGAGGAAGCCCTATCAGAATTAATAAACTGATCTTGTTATATTGTAAAACACAGATGGCATAAGAGTCAAACTAAGGTTAATTTCATGGGACTAATGTGATTATATTAAAAAATACAAAATCTGTTAATTTTAAAGATTATGTGAATGTAAAGTTAGAAGAATGTTTACAGCTAGAAGCTATTTTTAAAGTGGAGTAGTTATTTTTTATCCACAATGTTTTAAGTTAAAATTGTAATTTAAAGCTTTCCAAAAAGATATTTTCTCTTCAATGTGTATTTATGATACTGTGGAGAAAATCATTCCACCATTAGTTATGTAGGAAATTCTTTATCTGTGATCATAAAAAGTAGGTTTTTGTGGGGTGGTCCCTAAAGTGTACACTGTCATACAGATGTATGGTCAGAGAATTCCAAATAGTTCCTGGCTACAGACCAGTAATTTCTTTTTTTCATTAGGTATTTTCTTTATTTACATTTCAAATATTATCCCCTTTCCTGGTTTCCCCTCCAAAATAACCCTTATTCCCTCACCCCTCCCCCTGCTTACCAACCCACCCTTTCCCACTTCCAGGCCCTGGCATTCCCCTACACTGGGGCATGGAGTCTTCTCAGGACCCAGGGCCTCTCCTACCATTGATGTCCAACAAGGCCATCCTCTGCTATATATGCAGCTGGAGCCATGTGTCTCTCCATGTGTACTCTTTGGTTGGTGGTTTAATCCGTGGGAGCTCTGGGGGTATTGGTTGGTTCATATTGTTGTTCTTCCTATGGGGCTGCAAGCTCCTTAAGCTCCTTCACAGGCCAGTAATTCTGCCTTTTTAGGAAAACAGTATCTGTGTTCCAACTTGTGAATGAATCATAGAAATTAGTTGTCATTTGAATACTGAATAAAAATGGATAATCAAAAATTAGCAGACAGAAGTCAATTGTTCTCAGTTAACACACATAATTGGCTTTAGATGAAACATTGGTTTTTGTATATAAACCCATCCATGATAACTTCACTCAATTAACATTTTCCACTATATAATATAAAATATTATGGATCCTTCAAGTCTATACTTGTGCAGGCCAGGATTCTCAGGACAAAGTGTTGGGATTATTCTTCTTGTAATATGAAGCCAGAAAAGGAAAATAATCTCAAATATAATAAATATAAAATATACATATAATCACTAAAAATATACATGTATATATATGAGAAAGGTAACCCAATAACAAAAGAACACATATGGTATGCACTCACTGATAAGTGGATATTAGCCCAGAAGCTTGGAATACCCAAAAACAATCCACAAACAGAGAAACTCAAGACGAAGGAAGACCAAAATGTGGATACTTTGATCCTTCTTAGAAGGGAGAACAAAATACCCAGGGAAGCAGTTACAGAGACTGTGGAGCAGAGACTGAAGGAAAAACAACCCAGAGACTGCCCAACCTGGGGATCTTTGCCATATACAGTCACCAAACACTATTGTGGCAGACACTATTGTGGATGCCAGCAAGTGCTGGCGACAGGAGCCTGATATAGCTGTCTCCTGAGAGGCTCTGACAGTGCCTGACAAATACAGAAGTAGAGGCTCATAGCCATCCATTGGACTGAGTACAGGGTCCCCAATGAAGGAGCTAGAGAAAGGACCCAAGGAGCTGAAGGGGTTTGCAGCCCTTTAGGATGAACAACAATATGAACTAACCAGTACCCTCGGAGACTAAACCACCAACCAAAGAGTACACATGGTGGGACTAGTGGCTCAGGCAGCATATGTAGCTGAGGATGGACTAGTTGGTCATCAGTAGGAGGAGAGGCCCTTGATCCTGTGAAGGCTCTATGCCCCGTTGTAGGGGAATGTCAGGTCCAGGAAGTGGGAGAGGGTGGGTTGGTGAGCAAGGGGAAGGGGAGGGAATAGGTTTCTGTTTTTGTTTTTGTTTTTGTTTTTTTTCCGGAGGGGAAACCAGGAAAGAGGATAACATTTGAAATGTAAATAAAGAAAATATCGAATTTTTAAAAAGAAACTTTAAATAGTTGAATCCCGTTTTCATCACACACAAATACCCTACTCTTATCTAAACTTTGACGTTTCAAACAAATATAGATTGATAAAACCTCATCCATCAAAGTGACTTTCTGTTTCAGTGAATTGTGTAGGAATCTTGCATTACCTGATTGTGACACACCCTTAGTTAGACTTGGAAAACTGAAGAGTAATATGGTCCCACATACAGGAGACAGGTAATACCTCTGGAGAACATTCCCTTGAATGAAAACCTAGCTTTTAGCAAAATTACCAAAAAAAAAGTGTGATATAAGAATGCTCTGGGAATTTTAATATATTTTGCTTGTTTTTCATATCAAGGTTATGAAATATTCAAACAGTAGTGAATATTCAAAAACATGTTTTCAAGGCCAGAAAGGATGGTTCTGCCCTTAAGGGCACATATTACTCTGATCAGAGTTCTTGCGTTCTGCTCCTAGCACCCCGTCTGGCAGATGAAGCTGCCCGTAACCCCAGCTCCACATCTGGCAGATGAAGCTGCCCGTAACCCCAGCTCCACATCTGGCAGATGAAGCTGCCTGTAACCCCAGCTCCACGTCTGGCAGATGAAGCTGCCTGTAACCCCAGCTCCACGTCTGGCAGATGAAGCTGCCCGTAACCCCAGCTCCATGTCTGGCAAATGAAGCTCCTAGCACCACGTCTGGCAGATAAAGCTGCCTATAGCCCCAGTTCCAGCAGCTGTGTTTCCTCAGAGGACGCCTTACATGCACATGTTCGCCTCCTACATGCAGTCAAAAATAAAATAAATAAATTAAATCACATTTGCATATGGGAGCACATTTTAGGCTTTTTAAAAAATTGAAATTACTGTTTAAGATAAAAATTTAGTAGTTCTCATTTTAGGATAACGAGAAAATAAATGAAGTTTACAATATAAGTCCACTTGTGGAGACAGACTAACTTCTATCAGTTTGCCTAATACACTAATGTAATTTTGAAGTATGTGAATGTACTTCTTGTAATGTGTTGAATAGTTTAATTTAAAAACAATTCCTTTAGCTAAATTATTGCTATAACAAATTTCTTACATTGTAATATTATATTTACCTGTTATATATTTTCAAAGCATTTATATTGAATTTTTATATATATACATATTTTAAATTCTAATGCATAACATATTTAGATTTAAGTAAATATACTTAGCGAAAATTACAGTCACATATATGTTTCATATTAAGTAGAAATATTTTTTATTTATTAATTATTTTATTTATTTATATCCCAAATGTTGCTCCCCATCCCGGTCCCCTCTCTCAGAGTTCTACCCCATCCTCCTACCCCTTTGCCTCTGAGAAGTTACTTCCCCTCCCTCTCCACCCCTACCTCTGGTATCTTCCCACCCAAGGACATCATCTTTACAGGATTAGATGCATCCTTTCCCACTGGGGCCAGACAAGGCATCTCTCTGCTACATATGTGCACAGGGGATCGGGGGAGGAAGAGGTGGGAAAGCAGGAGAGGGGGAGGACCAGCCCATTTATGCTCTTTGGTTGGTACCTTGGCCTCTGAGAGCTCCCAGGGGCCACTTAGTTGACAATGTTAGTCCTCCTGTGAGGTTGCCTTCCCCTTCAGTTTCTTCAATCTTCCCCTAATTCTTCCATAGGGGGGCCCGACTTCTGTCCAATGTTATCTGTTTAGAATTAACTGCTGTTCTCTGTTTCATATAATATCTGTTTCACTCTAATTAGAAATCTTATCCTTCCTCAAAATTGAGCATTTTAGGAATAAATTTTTGTTTTATGAAATAATACTATAAGTAAGATAAAGTTGTGTGACCAAATTCTTGACTTAAATAGTTATGGGAGGGGGTAAACCTTTTCATGTTTCTTATTTTGAAAATACACTTTTATATTTCATTACTGAAGATATTGTGCAAATGTCTACTTTTACTGTTAGTTTATCTAAAAGAAACAGCATGCAGGAGACAGTAGTAGCCACCCCTAGTCAGAGTGGGAAGGGGCTGACTGCTGACTGATGTAACATTGAAAAAGTGTTTGTAATTATTTGTTCCTTTGAAGGTTAGTTCTACAAAATCCCAGCAGTGGGGGAGGGATGTTAGAAAAGGGTGTTGGCAACAACAACAGTAACAAAGTGTCTGAGCTACAACAAGCCAAATCAGCATAATTATAAATAGAAAGCAACCTCTCTTCTTGCAAAAGCTTCCAGCAGGGACTGGGTAACTTGCAGAATGGAAGAGATGGGAGTGACCTTTATTAAACCATGGGATCTGTTGTACAGCGACCTTCCCATTGGATCATGCTTCATTCCAACCTCAAGTCTTTACAAGTCGTTATTTTCTTTTTCACTTTTAAATATGTTAACCTTGTATTGCTTTCACAAAGAAATGCAATTTACTTTCCCATTCCACAAATAGGAACAGTTAATGTTACACTTGTACTATTGTGAGCAGCAGGTAAAATCAATTTGTTTTTGTGTTTGTTTGCTTGCTTGCTTGTTTTTTCCTGAGGATAGTACAGTTCACTATGTTTGTTTGTTTTTATATGAGCATACAAAGCAGTTCCATTTTTCATCGTGGAATTTTCATACATGATTTTTACTAAGCTCCTCCAGTGCCCAGTGTTCTGTTACATGTGTCACTGTCCCATTTGCCCTGTGGACATCACCTACCTGTCTTTAAATCCTCTTTAGCTATCTCATGGTGGAGTTGCCTTTCTTGTTTCATTACCTGTAACCACCCATCTAGCCGCTTACATGTGCACTCAATATATAAATATTAAAATCTAAAATTAGTCCATGTGAAATATTCATCTTTGTGAGTGTATGTCACCAACATTAATAATTTCATAGTCCATCAATTTTCCTTCAAATTTTATTTTGCATTGTTGTCTGAATAAAGTTCCATGTATATTTTACCATATTTTTTATCATACATTTGAATGATGGACATATAGGCTGGGTCCATTTCCTTGTGATTATGAATAGCTTGGTATTATATTTTTAGAGCTATATAAAACATACTTAAAATCTTAATAGAATTCTAGGGGAACTATGCCAAAGCACAGAATTTAAAAATGAGCTATTCTTAACTGATACAAAAAAATGGAGGCTATTGAATAAAAAGTTTGTAAACATTTTTGGTCCTTTACTACTGATTGACTCTGTGATGAACAAACTACAGAAAACAAGAAACCCTGATTTGATTGACTCTTGTGCTATCTGTAACATATCTACACACATGGTAACAGGCTAATCTATGTTAGCTAACACATATTTTCACAAAATGAACTATATGTATTAACTACACTAGAATCAATGGCTCATCAACATGTTAGCTTGGATGGCTTAGATATATTTACAAATGTGGAATTTTTTTCTTTGTAAGTTGTAACATATCAATTAGAGTTGAAAAGTATTTTATTATATTTATATTCACCATTGGGGGAGAACAAAACCAACTAGGACCTAACACATGTTAGAGACTCTGCTTCTCCTCTAGCCCAGGTCCTGTTCAGTGCAACAGTGATTGAAATCCAAGTATGAACAGGATAACTTGGCCAAGCAAACTATGCTCATTACTAATACATTTTATAATAGATACCCATCTTGTGAATAAATGTTTAAATGAAAACATGATGACAGACAGTAGACATTGGTACATAAGCTGCCTTTTACCATAGTGTGTGCTCACTAAGTCAGTTTGCAAGGTCTAAGTGCTGATGTTAGCTTTTCCTTCTTGCTTTCCTTTTTCTCCCTTCCTTCTTTTCTTCCTTCCTTCCTTTCTTCCTTCCTTTCCTTCATTCTTTTTGTCAGACTTTCTTACATTAAATAACATAAATGTTGTTTTGCTGTCTTTTCATAATGTGTAATTTACTGAATTCCAAGTTGAATCTCCTGATGTGTATACAAACACACACAGACACACACACACACAGAGAGAGAGAGAGAGAGAGGGAGAGAGAGAGAGAGAGGGAAGGAGGGAGAGAGGGAGAGAGACTCATGCACACATAAGAAATAATGTTCAATTTTTATTTTCATGGTTTTATTATCCTTTATTACAGATTAGTGACCACACCCCACATTCCCACATCCTGGCATAGACCTTCCTAAAGCGCTCATATATGTCCTTGGGACAAGCCTAAAAGTGTATAAAGATTTTTGTTTGTTGTAAAACCTCAAGACTATTTCCCATATGTATCATATTGAAACAATACTGATACCCAAACAAAGAGTCTGAACAATGTAAAGAAAGAGCTCTTCTTCGAAGATATGTCTTGTTCTGATGGGCATTAAACCTCATTATACATTTCAACTTAAATGTTTCATCTCTCCCAAGGACAAATGGGATTTATGAGATTTTCATACCAATGATGAAGATAAAAATATTTTAGTATCTTATCAATGTGGCCTTAAATTGCCTTTAACCAGCAAAATAAAAATCATTTAGCAAATGTTAGTTTTGATGAACACAGTAGCTCTTCCTCCTTTAAACTTAGCTAATGATGAGGGCTAGAAACAAACACAAAGTGGAAGGGTAAATATGGATGGAGTATAAGCCATTTTCTCAAGTTTCTTCTTTGAAATTGTTTATGCCTTGCTTTTGTTTAGAGACTAAATGTATCACAGCCATATAAAATGCTAGAGCAAGAGAAGCTAACAGGAACCAGAAAAGAAGACCAAGAAGACTGACAAGACAAAAAAACAACCAAATGTCAGAGACACCATCAGATATGCAAGCTGACTGGAAGGTATGAGCTTTAAGCAGACCATTGTGGCTGTAGGAAGCCTGCAGCTTTCTTGAAACACTAATCAAATTCCTTCACATGTTAAGGGTATGTATGTTCTCATCATTTGCCATTTCAGACGACTGGCCTTGAGGTTGCTTTTCTCTCCACTGCTTCTCAGGGAACTCTTCCTTGAAACTCTGACAGGTATCTGGGTCAGACATAGCACTTACTAATGTCAAAGGTTTGTTAACAAAGTCACACTTACTTTGCTAACAGGGCATGCTATAGTCTACACTGCAAGTGTAAAGTGTGGCATTAGTTTCAAGTTTACCAGGAACTACTAACTGAAGTTAGTGTGTTCCTTTTAAAATGGCCACAACCACCCACTATTTCCCACGGAGGAACGCATGTTTATACGTGTTCATTTCATTTCTACTTACTACTTTATCTGACAAAAGCAACTCAAAGAAGAAAGTGAGTGGGGGAGCTCTCAGTTTGAGGGTACCATCCGTCACAGAGAAAAGGCTAAGTGGCAGAAGCCTGGGGGCTGGTCACATTCATCCATGGTCAGGATATAGAACAAGCTGATATTGATGTTTCATTCTCTTTTCTATTTACTCTAGGAACTCACTCCATGGCATGGTACTGACTGTATTCTGAGTGGGTCTTATCTTGAGTAAATCTTTCTGAAATCTTGTGAAATCTTTCTGTCTTCTAGTGATTTAAATCTAATCAATTTCCAAAGAGAATTAACAGTCATAATGTATGAGACCATAAGTCAACAAAATTTGGTGATTATTTATTTATTGATCGATTTTATGTGACAATGTGTTCAGCTGTGTGCCTGTGTGTGTGTACTACATGCCTGTAAGTACCTACGGAAGTCCAGTGAGGGTGACAGATCCAAGGAAATTCACTAACATCGATTCTGGGAATAGAATCAGGTCCTTTACAAGAGCTCAGCTCCATTTTTCCTATTCCACACTGATATTTTAAAGATGAAAAGTCTAAAGGGAAAAATGCCAATATTTTATTGGTAGTAAAAGGACGTACAGCCTTTGTCTTTCATCCTTCTCATTCATTGACTTTTATTGGGAGAGGAAAGAGAGAGAGAGAGAGGGAGAGAGAGAGAGAGAGAGAGAGAGAGAGAGAGAGAGAGAGAGAGAGAGAGAGAGAGAGAGAGAGAGAATGAATATATAGGGAAAAGAAACTTTCAATGGCTTTTTTTTCAAAGTTTTCAATTGCTTTTGTTTATATTATACCTCGTTCAAATGAGATGAACAAATCCCTATTTTAAGAAAAGAAAATCAATTTATAGCAAAGTGTAATCACCATCATTATATGCAACAATTCCATTTTTAGAGTAAGTGAAGTACTATAAGAATTGTGTGTGTGTTTAAATTATGCATTGAAGTACTACTGTACTTCAATGTAGCAAAAAAGTTCATTCTTTTTTAAAAATTTTATTTAATCTTTTTCTACAGTCTAGATTTTATCCCCCTCCTCATCTACTCTCTAATTGTTCTACATCCCGTACCTACTCCCCTACCCTGCCCATCTCCGTCCCAACCCCCCACCCCCATCCCACCAGACCTCCCCAGTCCCTGGGACCTCAAGTCTCTTGAGGGTTAGACTGAGTCCAGACCTAAAAGTCCTCTGCTGTATATATGTTGGGGCCCTGTTTCTAAATTATTATTAGTATTTTGTAAGCAGTATTCAATAGTAGAGTGTTTTCCTAGGAAGGGCTGTATTGTATTGTATGTGGACAATACTCTTTTTTTTTCTTTTTTTTTATTAGATGTTTTCTTTATTTACAATATCTCCTTTCCCAGGCTCCCCTCCAAAAAATAAATATAAAAATAAAATAAAAATATAATATATTAAAATATAAATAAAATATAAAAATAAAACAAAAACTAAAACAAACCCCGGTTCCATACCCCCTCCCCCTGCTCACCACCCCACTCCCTCCTGCTTACTGGCCCTGGCATTCCCCTACACTAGGGCATAGAACCTTCACAAGGCCAAGGGCCTCTCCTCCCATTGATGACTAACTTGGCCATCCTCTGCTATACATATGCTGCTGGAGCCATGAGTCCCACTATGTGTACTCTTTGGTTGGTGTTCTTTAAAGAAGTTCTTTGACTTCTATAAGATTTTGTCACAGGCGTTGTTGGATATCTGGATCCATTACTCTATCTCAGAGCACACTCCTGAGAGTAGCTCACAGATAACATGCTGCAAATCACAGTCACCTCCAATCTTTAGCTTACATGTATCCAGAGAAAACCTCTTAGGGTCTTCTAGGTAAGAATGTGAAGGTCTCAGGATAAAGTATTGTAAACTTTAAGATAAAACGTCAAGAACTACCCTACAGAAAACCACTTATGTAGAGTTTTGGTTGTTTATGGGTTGTTTTTGATTTCTTGTTTTTTATTTCTCCTGAGAAATGATGATAAACAGAAAGGCTGATAGACGTAATGGAGTAAGTATAAGGATGTCTCAGAACAGGTGAAATTTTATATCGATTTTTAAAATAAACCCTTTCTGTTTTCTAAGAGAGCACAATAGTAAAGCTCTTAGACACAAATAGATTTTGTTTATTTTGTTTGTATTGTACTTTACAGACTTATAGCCCTAGTCACAATATTTGGAAAAATGTCAGGAAGAAAAATGAAACACCCACTTACTTTAACACTAGCATGTAATTGGGTCAGAAGCTCCGAACAAGACAGAGTCATAAGATTAGAATTCCATTGCATGTCAGAAATATCAAAGATGTCACTGGTCTCAGCCAGAATGCCAAGGAAGAGGTCAGAGTCAATCTTATGTGCAGTGGTAATGGAACTTGGAGAAAATTTAATGGAATATTTGTTCTGAAGACCAGGAGTTTTTCTTAGTAGAAATAAAAGACCACTTTTGCTGGAAAATTGGTCATACTGTGAGGTACTTGATGATCCTTCCTCACTTTGTAAAGCTTATGTGAGAACTGAATTAAGAATAAGTTTGCATTTAAACAAACAAAATTAAGATATAAGATTGTGGGGGCTGGAGAGATGGCTCAGTAGTTAAGAGCACTGACTGCTCTTCCAAAGGTCCTGAGTTCAAATCCCAGCAACCACATGGTGGCTCACAACCATCTGTAATGAGATCTGATGCCCTCTTCTGGGGTGTCTGAAGACAGCTACAGTGTACTCACATACATTAAATAAATAAATAAATAAATCTTTAAAAATATATATATAAGATCATCTCATTCATGTCCTATGAGTGCATGAGTCCTATGAGCTACTGTTTTATTGGCCTTCTTCTTGAATATGACAAGTTTTGAGTTTCTAGGAATTAGTTATTTTTACTAGCTATCTCAGGTTTTAATGCTCAGTTGTCCATAATATCTCTTTGTAATATCTCTATTTTTTATCAATTTCTTATCAATGTAGAATTATCATTAATGTCCAAATTTTATTTCTGATTTTAGTCATTTGAGCCTGTCTCTTACCACATACTTCCATTTAGTTCAGTATGTGTCAAGGAATCAATACTTGGTTGCATTAATTTTGGGTATTTCTATTCTATTTTTTTATTTCAACTAATATTTCTGTCATCTGCATTCCTTTTACATGTGTATGTTCAGGCTCAGTTTGTTCTTGTTTAAATCGAATGCTTATTAATTTTAGAGTGCTGTATTATTCTTTTTCTTTTACTTTTATTTCCACTTTGATTTATTCTTTGGTACATTTATTATTTGAGAATATAATGTTTATATCCACAAAGTTATAGAAGCTTCAATTTTTATTGTTATTGATTCCTAAAATTATTCTGTCATCACCAAGGAGACATTTTGTGTGATATATATGTCTCACTTCTATTGTAATTTAGTTTATAACCTAAGGTATGCTTCCCTGAAAGTGTTACTGAAAACTCAGGAAAATTATGCACATTGCTGTCAGTAGATAAAATGCTGCTTATATGCTATGATATGATGGCAGAAAAAGAAGATATTATTCTTACACTTAATAACAAATCAAGACATATTATGAATTTTAGGATTTACATAGCTTATGTACCAAAGATTGCAAACCAAAAACCATATTTACTACAAATCTGTCTTATAAAAATATATGTTGAGTTAAACACAGTAGCAGATCTTTCATGAATATAATAAAAGTATTATTACGCCACATAAGGTTCCCAGATTCATGTTCATGATTACATGACCCTTCAAGACTTTGGTTCTAAAACAAATAAATGACAGTTGTTTTAGAATTCTTAAGCAAGTGTAATATCCTCTTTCTTATGACTAACCAAGTACTTAAAGAAAGGATAAAAACAAAAGTGCTGACACTTACTGCAAGCATAATGTGAAAAAAATACACCAATACATCAATGTAGCAATAGCCTACAACAAATAAAATATGTAAATAATGTAAGATCTAACTGGAAGTTTCAATTTAGTTATCAGCTGTAAAATTATTAGTATTTTTGGTTTCCTTAAGCATAGCATAATTACCAACACTCCCATGTAAGATACTCAAAGAGATAATGTGTTACCCTACCATTATCATGTTAATAGAAGTGGTAAAATTATGATATTATTAGTACTAAGGATGTTCAATTACTTCTTTTTTATTCAATTACTTCTTAATTTTATCATGTTATTCATTTTAAGTAGGTATGTCACATGGAGAAGCAAGAACATAAAAAAAAAAAACAACAAACAAACAAAAAGCCTCTGCTAGTCAATAGCCAATTGGGTATTAACATGTTGGAGCATTTTCTGGGTACAAGCCCAGGAGTGGGATAGCTGGGTCCTCTGGTAGTACTATGTCCAATTTCCAGAGGACCTGCCAAACTGATTTCCAGAGTGGTCGTACCAGCTTTTGCAATCCCACCAGCAAGGAAGGAGTGTTCCTCTTTCTCCACATCCTTGCGAGCATCTGCTGTCACCTGAGTTTTTGATCTTAGCCATTCTGACTGGTGTGAGGTGGAATCTCAGAGTTGTTTTGATTTGCATTTCTCTGGTGACTAAGGATGTTGAACATTTATTTAGGTGCTTCTCAGCCATTCAGTATTCCTCACTTGAGACGTCTTTGTTTAGCTCTGTACCACATTTTTTAATAGGGTTATTTGGTTCTCTGGAGCCTTACTTCATTAGTTCTTTGTACATATTGGATATTAGCCCTCTATCAGATGTAGGATTGGTAAAGATCATTTCTCAATCTGTTGGTTGCTGTTTTGTCCTATTGACAGTGTCCTTTGCCTTACAGAAGCTTTGCTATTTTATGACCTCCCATTTGTCAATTTTTGATCTTAGAGAATAAGCTATTGGTGTTCTGTTCAGAAAAATTTCCCCTGTGCCCATGTGCTCAAGGCTCTTCCCCACTTCCTTTTCTATTAGTTTCAGTGTATCTGTTTTTTTGTGGAGTTGCTTGATCCACCTGTACTTGAGCTTTGTACAAGGAGATAAGAATGGATTTATTAGCATTCCCCTATATGCTGTCAGGTGAGCCAGCACCATTTTTTGAAAATGCTGTCATTTTTCCACTGGAAAAATTTTTCCATTTTAGATCCTTTGTCAAAGATCAAGTGACCATAGGTTTGTGGGTTCATTTCTGTGTATTCAGTTCTATTCTATTGATCTACCTGCCTCTCACTGTACCAATACCATACAGTTTTTTTTAATCACAATTGCTCTGTAATACAGCTTGAGGTCAGGGATAGTGATTGTCTCAGACATTCTTTTATTGTTGAGAATAGTTTTCACTATCCTAGGTTTTTTGTTATTCCAGATGAATTTGCAAATTGCTCTTTTTAATTCTGTGAAGAATTGAGTTGGAATTTTGATGGGAGTTGAATTGAAACTCTAGATTGCTTTTGGCAAGATAGAATCCACAAACCACAAGAAACTCAGAAAGATGGAAGACCAAAGTGTGGACACTTCAATCCTTAAAAGGGAGAACAAAATACTCATGGAAGCAGTTGCAGAGACAAAGTATGGAGCAGAGACTGAAGGAAGGGCAATCCAGAGAGTACCCCACCTGGGGATCCTTCCCATATTCAGTCCCCAAACCCAGACACTATTGTGGATGCCAGCAAGTACTGGCTGATAGGAGCCTGATATAGCTGTCTCCTGAGAGGCTCTGACAGTGCCTGACAAATACAGAAGTGGAGGCTCACAGCCATCCATTGGACTAAGTAAAGGGTCCCCAATGAAGGATCTAGAGAAAGGACCCAAAGAGCTGAAGGGGTTTGCAGCCCCTTAGAATGAACAACAATATGAACTAGCCTGCCACGGGCCAACCCAGTCAGGGTTCCTCAACCTAGGGAGAATCAGAGTTCCAGTACTTAGGTGGGCAAGGAGTCTGCAAGTGACAAACAGACATGAACACAAGACAGTGCTGAATCTGAGTGTAAGTTCTCAAAGTAAGCATCAGACTTTTATAGTCATTACAGACGAAATAAGGAAGTTAGGTAATACAACAGCCAGGGTACATCAAGATCATCTGATGCAGAATGATTCTTTAAATAAAACAGAAAGTTTTATTTGTGTTTAAATAAAACAGAAATAGGAAAATGGGCAGGAACTAGGCAGTGATTACAACTGAGATAAATTCAGTCTTATCTCAAGTACTTTAGTTTCTTCTTAGACCACAACCCACCTTCTTTCTAGACCATTGTAAATTCCTGTATTTGGGAGTGACTCAGCTGTTATTCTAAGTATTTGTGGGGGACCTCATTTACCAGAGGAGCCCACCAACTTTTTCCTATTAAGTAATGTAATCTGCCAAACATGACTGTAATGAGAATTCTAAGTTTACTTTGTCGAACTTGCCCTGGGATTATTAACTCTCATCCAGTAAACTGCAATGCCTGATTTCTTTCACTATCTCTCTTTCAACACTGGAGGCAATTCATCTGAATAAGTAACATTCTTTATGAAATTCCAAGTCCAAGGTCAGCTCAGCATTGACTAGGATGTAGAAACAATGGTGGAGGCTAGGAAACAATGACCAATCTAATTTGGCTATTTGTCAAATCATTCCTTGGGGGCACCTCTATACCTATAATAGAACAATACTGAAAGAAAGCATGCAAAACCCTCCATCGACTATTGCAAGGACAAATCTGGACCACATCTGTGTTATGGGATGCCAAGGACCTCCAGGAGACCAGTTTCCTTGAAACTTTTTGCCTCAGGACTGTGGCCAAGCTTTTGGACTTGTCACACAGACTCTACTGGAGTGGGTGTGGCATTTCTCCCTTTTTTATTTTTCAGACGAATTTCCAGAATGTCCCACCTCATTGTGGCTAGGGATTCTCAAAAAAACTCTAAAGATAAATGAAAACACAAAAATCACTAATAAAATAATGCCAATTATAATAGGAAGCAAGATTATATACTGAACCCAATCTAAGAGATTCAATACATTTAGATTATTTTTTAAATTGCTGGCCAATTCATCAATGTTGCAAGTATCCAAATGACTTTTGCTAACATCTGAAATTTTTGCCTTCAATTGTTCCATATCATGTAAAATATCTGTACCCTTCCACACTCCCTGCAAATGAGCCTTAGTCTTTTCCCAATCAATGGAAGCATGATACTTAGTAGCTAACCTAACCATAATATTTGCTATATCCGGTCTTATGGCTAAAACTACTTCTTCTAAAGCATTACTGGCAAGCACCCTACAGGTGTAGCTCCTTTAAGCACTAGGCAAATAGGAACCACATTAGATCTTCCCTCATAATTTACATGCTGGAGTGGGTGTGACACTAGCCAATATCCCCAGAGCTCCCAGGGACTAAATCATCAACCAAAGAGTATACATGGTAAGACTCAGTGCTCCAGCTGTATATATTGCAGAGGATGGCCTAGTCGGTCATCAATGGAAGGAGAGGCCCTTGGTCCTGTGAAGGCTTGATGCCCCAGTGTAGGGGAATGCCAGGGCCAGGAAGCAGGAGAGGGTTGGTTGGTGAGCAAGGGGTGGGGGAATAGGGTTTTGGGATTCTTTTTGTTTTTAGAGGGGAAACCAGGAAAGGGGATAACATCTGAAATGTGAATAAAGAAAATATCTAATAAAAAAAGTGTCATCCTTAAGGTACACTGGAAGGATACCAAATAGTGTTCCCAGCTTCTGAGCTTGTCATGGCGATTTTTGATTCTTTACCAACTTTCCTATCACCCTCTCACACTATTCTGAATCTTAAAGCAGTTTTCCCAGAG
>NW_022196905.1:178424342-178449668 GCF_008632895.1 Mastomys coucha | reverse complement strand
TATATATTACACCATTGGGGATTGTTGTGCAATTTCTTAGGAATAAACAGTGCTTCTCTTATCCTCTCTGTTCAGATTATAATCCTCACCTCCTGAGGAAGAGCTCAGGATACAGAGATACACATTGAGGGAGAATAACATACACACTGAGAAACCAGTGAGTAACAACCAGCATTTCTAACTTTTGATAGTTCTAAACTACATGGACTCTAATGGCTGAAAAAGTAACTGCCAAACATCTCAAGGAAAAGGATGGTCTGTAACAAGCCAGTAGAAGAAAAGGCTTACTGATAAATTGCATTTAAAAAACAAAGTGTCCATCAATATTTGCTATGATTTGAATCTCCATCCATGATGCTTTGTTACTGGAGCTTTGGTCTACAAAGAATATTTGAGAGATGCTGGAAACTGAGGGGTGTAGAATGCAAAGAGATCCCTTGGGTTAGTGGAGTCTGTTGGGTGTCCTCTTGCAAAGTGTTCTCTAGAGGATCCCAAGTTGCTCCTGAGAGCACCCATGACTTGTCATGAAAAGACTATTAAGAAAGAAATTAGTTTTAGAAATTAATTTTTTTCCTTTTCTTTCTGTTAACATCTGACAGCTTTGAATAGAGCTCCCTTCTTTACTGTTTCCCACCAGTTGATCTGAAGTCCTCACCAACACTGTAAGGATGCAGGCACCATGCCCCTGCCCTCTGTAGTAGTTTGAATTGAAAATGACCCTCATATGTTCATAAGGCATGTCACTATTAGGATGTGTAGCCTTGTTGGAATTGTGCTAGGACCCATCAAAGAGAAACTAAAAACCTAGCAGGTAATCTTCCAGAGATGATTCCACCATGGACTATACAGTTAATAATAGATATACTTCTTTCGACAATGCTGAAGAATTATATCTAAGGAAAGATTTCTATTACAAATATGCTTTCCCTGATTTTATACATATATATGTATATATTTGTATATACATATATATGTATCTCATTAGGTATTAGCCTATCCTTTTGAACAGATTTTTGCAGAACAATGAAGACGTATTGTCTTGTAGTGATGCTATATAGACAAATAGATGATTTCTTAATTCTTAATGATGATTCCATAAGAATTCCTAAAATTATATTAATAATTATTAAGCTCTTTTATAATAGGACTCCTATTAAGTCTTTTCTGATGTCAAAAGAACAATGAGCACTCTGCCAGTCTTCAAAGGAAATTTCTTCTGAGATAGCCAGCAGGCAGCTACAATTTAGAGCATATTTCAAGGGGTTTTAAAACCATTAACCAAAGGTCATAAAAAGGGAACTAACAATTTACTATGGGTTCAAGAACAGAAGAAATATATCGGCTGGATTTAGCTACATGAAACTCAACTCAATAACTTAAAAATTATGGTTTTTAACTTTCTACAAACCTGTAGAGCTAGTGACAGATAATGAATGTTTATCTAGATAATTACCTTTAATGGATATTCCTGTAAACATTTTCTGTTGTAAACTCTTATTCAGTTTATGATTTGAATTTATGTTTGAACTTCTAGTGAACTTTTGTAAACAAAGCAATTGGGGGCTATGCTTGGCTAAGCCATTTGATCCATTCTCGTAGAAAAGGTAAAAAAGACTAGGAACAATTATATTGGATAGCATTGGGAGTAAACACAAGGATTGGATGTAAGGGCATTATTATTGCTATGTCAGAGCAGAAGGAGAGTAAGATTAGAAGGACAGTGCAGAGTAGAATAACTTAGAAACGATAGGGCAACTTAAAAAATTAAAAGAGGAATATGCAAAATGCCGAGGGAAAGAGGAAAAAACGAAGCTGCAGAGGGAACAGAAGGAACAGGCCGGCTTCTAAAGAGGGCAACGCTTTTGTCTTACAGACGAGTTTAATTCATGTAGCAATAAAAGGGTAGAAGCTTTTTCTTTGCCTATGCAATAAAAATTAGAAGAGAAAGGAAGAAGAATCTTTTAGAGAAGAACTTTCTTAGAGATATTTCATAGAAAACTTTTTAGAGAGAAATTTTTAAGAGAGAACTTGGAAATAAAGATTAATATCACATTTCAAAGTGCCCCTTTTTCTTTCTGCAACTTTGACTACCACGCTGGGAGTTAGAGCAGTGCAGTTCCTGTGGAGACAGAACACAGGCTACTTTCTTCAACCCCTTCTGTTTTACTATGAGACACTAAACGTCTCAGACTGCAGGTTTTGGTCTCAGAGGAACTCAGACTGGTGGGTCAGCTACGACAGTAAAGTGACTAAGACTTTAAATAGGTAAAGGTATTATTAAACAGCAACCTAAATATCTTGAAAGACCAAGTCTTGCCCCCGCAGATGCTCTTCTCTTCAACTTACCTCAGAAGGAAACCAGAAAGAACAGCCAGGCATGAGTTGGGATGAGGCCACACTGAAGAAAGTTTGCACTTGGGGCTGGGCTTAGGTTACCTACAGGGTAACAAGTGCATTCTAAACCCAGGTTTCAGAAGCTCAAGTCAAACCCAGTGTTTCACTTAATTCTTGCTGCCTGTGATTCAGATATAGAATTCTGAGTTATGTCTCCAGCAGGCTGCCTGCATACCACCATACTTTCTGCCATCAAATAATGGACTAAACCTCTGAACTCTAGTTCTGCCCCAATTAAATGTTTTTTTTTTTTTTATAAGCGTCATCATGGTCATGATATCTCTTCACAGCCTTAAAACCCTAAGTAAGACATCCTAAAAAACTATGACTTATAAAATATTGTCTATTTGTAAGTCAATAGCTGCTAGTATTTCAATACTTTAATGCAAGGCTGACTAGAATAATGCTGTTAAAACAGAATGCTTGCTACTTTAAAAAAAATACACATTGATTTTCACAGAGTTCTGGAGGCTGGGATTTCCAGGATGAAGAGGCAAATTTCTTCTTACTATGTTATCATATAGTTGATAGAATGGCATGAAGAAAGGCAATGGAAGAGGCAAAGGAGAATTCAAACTTACCTTTTGTTATATCATTAACTCTAGCCATGAAGGTAACACTGGACACCAGTTAAATTCCGTGGCAATGAAAATTGAGACAGCCCACAATCTCAGGCAAAAATTTTAACTGGTAGGGAAAAAAAAGGATAGAAGATAACAGAGAAGACCTTCAATCATGGGAGACTCAGGCTAGCCATAGATAAGGGAAAGAGGTTCTTTGTATCAGGTTATCAGAATGGTCTAAGAACTGAAAATTTCTATAAATCATGCATATGGTATTTTTATGAAATCATTTCTTATGTGTAACAATTTTACAACTTGACATGTATATCATTGTTCAGTTTGTGTTGGTGGCATCATGTTTGTCAGCATGTACTTGATACTTTATCATGTCTCTTCTATTAAGATGACATGTAAGCAGATCGATTATATTGTGGGCATGAGAGAAGAGCAGGTGAAATAACTGGTGATTATGGATGTGAGAATCTCTTCGACATCTCTTGTCCCCCATGAAGGTCTCACTATATATTTCAATTGTAGATCCAACATAACCTAGTGACATTTTACATATCCCATCTTGTAATACTATTACAATGAAAATTGTCTAACAACATGAAAGAAGACATATATTCAAAGTACCAAAAATGAAATAAAAATGACCAACATTTAAAACAAACTCAAAGAATTTATCTTGTCCCCTAATAAGAGATTCAACAGCTAGGCCCAAGTGCTTTAAAGGTGAAACTACTAAACAAAATAATTGAAAGCACATTAAGAATGTCAATGTAAGGCAGGCAAAATAGGAAAAACCTACAGGGTAACAAGTGCATTCTAAGTGTCATAATTTACATCTCCATGAATCACATGAATTGTTCAGTTTTCTACAATTACAGAGTTCTGCACTAGGGAGCAGGTTAGCTCAGGCAGATAACCATAGAGATGTCTACCAACATTTTCATGCCAACCAAAGGCAGAAGTGAAAAGACTTCCCCAAACTGAAGCTGAGGAATACTTCATCTTTTTAAAGGGCAGAATTCAGCATATACAAATTCGCTTTTCATCCCACTGAGTAGTCTATCAGTTTGGGTTTTGCCCTATGGGAATCATTTATCATTTTGAGTGAAGTCATGAGTCAGGATTAAATGAGTAAAAGTTCTCTGTCCTTCTAAATCCCTTCTATTTCCTAGACTTGACCCTTCCTGGAGAAGCTAAAGACATAAATATATATGATATATATATACATATATATGTATATATATATGTATATACATATATATATATATATATATATATATATATATATATATTCATATCAATGCAAAAAGCACAGTTCTTACCTCAAACAAGATAAAAGAGAGTTTACTCCAGAGAATAATATGAGTCTGCAGCAAAATATGAATGACTATGGAACATGAAAACACCAAATTCCATATGAAAATGGTATAATAGTTTTCTGAACTTTTATAGTAACAGAACAAAAGAAAAGCATAAACCAAGACAGGATTCAATGCAGTGTTGGAAACAGCAGATAGGCAGAACACAGCGAAGTGGGAGAAATCTCTGCTCTAGACTTTAGATGCTATCTGATGACACTTCTGGCTTTGGGTTGATAGATGCTAGTGGTCTATTAATGTATTACAAAATACATTAATCCAATATTCTCAAGATATTAGACCAGAAACCGAGGTGGGCAAGGAATGGCTGGTAAAATGGTAAAGAGAGTCCAAAATATAATGTAATTAGGCTCTGGTTTGCAACATTCCAACCTCTCTATGCCATTAAATGTTTAATCCATTAGCCTTGGAGATGGTCCAGTGTAAGGGGGTAAGGTGGCAGTTTTCCAAGAGTTATGATTCATGGGTGACAGGAAGACAGGAAAAAAGTGTTATAAAGTCAAGGGTAGACAACAGTAGCTGAGAGAGGGAAAGTGGGCTAGGGAGACAGGCCGACTATAAACATATTGTGAGGATGGTCATGTTTGTATGGTTTATGTCAGTCACATAAGATATTCTGATCTTTTCAAGAAGTATCACTTAAGCCGTATAAGAGAAAACAAAGCTACGTTATACTGCTTACTGCATATTCATATATTCTGACATATCTATAGATCTCTTTCCTGCCTTGTTCATTGACCAAGCAGCTGTCCACTGCTCACTTCAGTGCCTGGATTCCTGTGCCTGCTTCTGATTTTGTTCAGCCATTTGTGGAAGCAGTATGGGAGATGGGGGAAAGAATATTTCCACTATTAAACCTACTACTTTCTCTTACCACAGCTTTGTTTCGCATGGCTTCATAGTGAACTTCTTGTCTGTGGTACCAACACCTGTGCATACCTAATTCCATGGTTTCCTGCTTCTTGGGCCCATAACAGTTCTGTTGTAACCCCTGAAAGCCATCAGCTTATTAGTGCACACTATTGAGAATCCATAGGAGCTTCACTATTTCTCCGCTGTTTCACAATCTTACCAGTATCTCTGCAAAGACCAACTTATTAAATTGTTTTGCATTTCAAGGCTGAGTGTACCATCTGTTTCCTGCTTTGACCCAGACTCATGCATATGGAATCTGTCAGAAATATCATCCAAAGCCACTGAAGAGCTGATGAAATGTGATTGAAGCATTGGTCTGAAAAAAACAAACTAGGTTTATTTCTTGAAATTTGCTAAGTCTTAATGAAATACACACACACACACACACACACACACACACACACACTTAAATATACATAAAATTACATATAATCTTACCCAGACACATTTTAAATTACATATGTAATAATTCACATTAGTTTTATACAAATTTAACAAGTTAAATTAACACTAATAATTTCAATATGGAATTTATGTTACTTTTTAAATTGTTTACCATGACCCACACTTTTGTGATAACTGTTTCCTACTTTAAAAAAAAGATCAAAGGAGCTGGTGAGTGGGGAAGCATAACGTATTTCCTCAGAATTCATGTAAATATCCAAGGAAAAATGCATCTGTAGTTCAAGCTAGCCCTTTTTGAGGAAAGGAGATAGAGGTAGGAGTGCTAGTGGCTCATTGATGCCTTCAGGAGAGACTCTGTGTCAATAAGAGAGAATATGAGAATGGACAGTGAAGTTTGCCTTCTCACTATACACATGTGCTAGCAGTGTACGACCACACAGACAAGGACATGCATGTACACAAAGTATTAAGTTCATCTCAGACATCTATAGGTTTTAATGTCTCACCCTATGCTACTGTCTATAATATAAAAATCAATTTGACCAAACTCTCTGTACAGTCAAAATTAAGCTCTTCCAGTGAGGGAACAGGATAAAAATTGACTTGATAAAACACCTTACTACATTTAATTTTACACATTAGTTTATGAACATATTGCAGTGAAAGTATATTTTGAAACACAAATTATGCCAATTTAGTTCCTACCCATTTGAAGGTATTATTTTGCTCATACCATGAAACAGTGTTATCAGCAAATGATTACCAGAAACCACCATTCACTCTATTATTTAAGTTGCATTATAAAACTTAAACTCAGTGTTGGCATTTGTACTGCTATCTGACCACATTAGTTTGCTTCATAAGCACCCAGTGTAAACAAGATATGAATGCCTTGGATGGCAAACTAACTTAAGACAAGCTTCCAATCTTACTTTTGTTTGTCTTCATTTATTTTTAATTAATGTCTTATCAGTCGACACCTAATCATTATTTATATAAAATAACTGAATAACCTAAAATACTTGAGAAGATTTCTGAGCCTTAAATATAAATGATATATTTATCTGTATTTTGTTAGAATCTTTATGGTGAAAATTTTATATATAAATACCTGATAAGTTGCCCTTGTCTTTGCTTATATCATATTTTATATCTATACAAGTAGCTTGTTTGATATTTAATCACAATTATTATAATTTTTTGAATCAAAAATAATTGCCAAGCATGCTCTCATTGAAATGAAGCTTGTGCATGTTAAGTATATTCTGAACAAATGACTTTAATAGACTTTCAATTCTAACATGGGCATTTTTAGGTACGTAGGAGTCTCAGATATTCATAATGGTTACATTTTTCCAGTCATCTAATGATAATGCTATAATTTATCATTTTTTCTAAAATTTTGATTAACATATTTAAAAACTTAAACTCCATTGCAGAGGACAATGAATTCTCATAAAATAGCTAAGTTCTTGACATATACATGGACAGTTTTTTTTTTCATTTCATCTCTGAAGTTTTTGAACCACCTAAGTTTTTTTCTCTCTTTTTTTTTCATAGATATTTTCTTTATTTACATGTTAAATGATATCTCCTTTCCCAATTCCCCTCCAAGAAAAGAAAAAGAAAAAAAGAGAAAAGAATAAAATTTTAAAAACCCTGTTCCCTCCCCCACCTCACCCCCTGCTCATCAAACCACCTTCTCCTGCTTACAGGCCCTGGCATTCCCCTACACTGGGGCATAGAACCTTCACAGGGCCAAGGGCCTCTCCTCTCATTGATTACCAACTAGGCCATCCTCTGCTACATATGCTTCTGGAGCAATTAGTCCCACCATGTGTACTCTTTGGTTGGTGGTTTAGTCCCTGGGAGCTCTGAGGGTACTAGTTAGTTCATATTGTTGTTCGTCCTAAGAGCTGCAGACCCTTCAGCTCCTTGGGTCCTTTCTCTAACTCCTTCATTGGGTACCCTGTGCTCAGTCCAATGGATGGCTGTGAGCCTTTACTTCTGTATAGAACTATTTACATGAACAGTCTTCTAATAGCATTGTATATTGTAATTATTCGTGTTTTATCATCAGTGATATGTCTTTATATAGCCATCAAATGAAAATATAATATTGGAAATTGTTGAACTGTTCTAAGCTAACATAACACATGCTGGAGAGAAGTTGATCAGTATACAATGAAGTAGATAGTCATTCCCAGTGACTCCATGAGTCGATTTCTAGGTTCACAGTCATCATATTACATTCTGATTTTACATGCTTAGCCAATGGATAAGGGAAATAGCCCCATTTTCCTTTGATATGCATAATGTATCATGTACCCTGATGATGTCACCCAATAGAAATCACCCCATGTATTGAAAGGGTACTGCAAAATCATTATAACTGGGGCTAATAACAAAAAGAATGTAAATTAAAGCAATCAGTATGTAAAAATGAAGTTCAGTTTCTCCTAATACATAGATTATATATACACATACATCCAAAGAAGTAAAGGACACATTAAGGGAAAACACAAAGAAGAAAACAGAAGAAAGGGGTTGAGTGAGAAAGGGAAGGAAAGGAATAGGGAAGTAATCAAATGAGTAATCAAATGTGGCCTTGCAGGATTTTGAAATGAGGAACTAATAAAGGCTTTTATTCTTCTTCTATATTGCACCACTAAAGTGATTAAAATTTGCTACAATTTATACTGCATATATTTATTTACCTCTGTAAAAAATGTCAGAGTATTATTTATTTTTCAGTCTCTTCTTCAAACTTTCTATAATATATGCTGACTTTTTATAATTTTTAAACTAAGTTTTCTTTGATGGTACCTTTATCTGATCTACCTTAATATGTAAACAAACTGCAGACTCACTTCAGAATCTATTCTTAAAACAACTTGAGTTTTAGTCAACTGCAACTTCTGAGTTTCAGCCAATCACAACCACCAATTGTTAAGACCATGTTTATTTAAGTTGCCTTGTCACAATATGCCCAGCTAATGCTAATGGCCAGCTGTAAGTAATGAAGTGGTAGATTTTCTGCACTGGTGCTTGGAGCTCTCTGAACTTCTGGTTTTTATAATATCTGAACTAGAAGCCATTCTTCATTCAAACTATTAAATTCAGCTCACCCTAAGTTATTCTTTTGACTTTCTGAGTATAATTGCAACTTAATATTCAACACTGCACGTTGTGAATGAATATAGACCTAGGTATTTTTGTGCACCAGGATTAACTGAATTGAAAGAGCATCCGTTTCTTCAATATTTGTTTTTTATATCAAATTTATATTGCATGTATAATAATTAAACAGTTGTAGTGGGTGAGAAGGATTTAAAACTAGAAAATTCACAGGTGTCTCCTAAAAGCACAAGCAGATGATATGGCTAGTCCACAGGGTTTTTTCGTAGTTGATTTTCTACATAGCAGACAGGAACAGCTGCCACTTGGAACAGACACACTTTCTGTCTACTGAGAGAACAAGTTAAATGACTTCTGAATGAGTGGACATAGTATGTTTGGGGCATATACTATGTGCTAACAAAACTATAGCCATTACAGTCATAGTAAAATATGCAAACCTATAAACATATAATATTTATCTATGCTTCTTATTAAAATTTATTAAATGTTATCTTTGTAGTAGAAAGATAGTCTAGCCAATGAATGTGTGCAAATTTGATGGTAAGGCCCTATCTTTAGAGAAACTATATACTTTGAATCATTGGACATGGAGCATAGGTTCTGACCTAGAATTTTCATGCCTACTGGCTAGGTTTCATAGTCATGGGAGGGAGCAGCCATCAAACTGGCCAGCAGCAAATACTCCAAGCTCTAAGAACAACTAGACAAGATATGTCCACTGTCCACTAATGAAAAAGTTGACACAAACTGCCATTAGAATATAAACCCATTTCCTGATTGGAATTAAGGGTGAACTTCACAGGCTGAGATCTATACCTAGAACCATTATCTGGGCTAAAAACCTGTGGTTACCTAGATGATAGGCATTAGGGAGTAGCCTTCTACTTTTACTCTGCAAAACTCACATAGTATCAAAGTCACCCCTAATGATTTATTGCTATATCAATATCTCAGTGTATTTCTCAAATCTCATCAGGGAAGACACTTTCTGCAGTAGTTGTCGATTAACTCAGAGACTGACTGACAAGTGGCTAAGTACAGAAAATAACAAAGAATGAAACGCTCATCCTAAACCATGACATCTACTTCACAAACCCTCTTCCAAAGGTACAAGGACATGACAGAGTGTGAGTGGAAAGATTTTAAGAGCCAGACGTGGTAGATGACCATAAAGAAACAGTGTTTTCCAGAAACAGCAGGATGGATGTACATATGAATTCACAACAGCTGTGACACCATGCCCAAGACCTGTATAAGCTTAAGTCAGACAAAAAATCTTAGCATGGAGACAGTTTGTGGGCACAAAACCCCACATATAGATAAGGAGCTATTGGCAATTGATAGCTCCTGGGAAATAGGGGATTTTTCTCTAAGGATATGGCACCACCAGGTTGATCACACTCCAGTAAAAGGCCATTCATCCAAGAGAATAGATAGCACAAACTGAACTTGATTAGCTCACACACACAAGAGAGAGAGAGAGAGAGAGAGAGAGAGAGAGAGAGAGAAAGAGAGAGAGAGAGAGAGGAAAATAAGATGATACAAAGTTGGATGGATACTGTGAATAATGGATAGACATAAGAAGAGTGAGGAGGGCCAGGCAGTGGTGGCGCATGCCTTTAATCCCACTGCTTGGGAGGCAGAGGCAGTCAGATTTCTGAGTTCAAGGCCAGTCTGGTCTACAGAGTGAGTTCCAGGATAGCCAGGGCTACACAGAGAAACCCTGTCTCGAAAAATTTAAAAAAGAAGAAGAAGAAGAAGAAGAAGAAGAAGAAGAAGAAGAAGAAGAAGAAGAAGAAGAAGAAGAAGAAGAAGAAGAGTGAGGAGGTGAGGAGATGGGTAAATATAACTAAAACACATTACATAACATTCTCATGTAATTATTAAAATATGTTAGAAAATAAGTGTGTAATATCCATAATCACTTGCCTGAGAAGATGAAGAATGCTGGCTTCTGATCCTGATAATCATACCATTGTTACTAACAGGATCTGGTCAGGAAAATTCATGTTCCAAGCACCTTTATCTTTAAAGATAAAGGAATGAGGCTTTGTGCATGTTAAATCCTAATAATCCATCCACACTTTATAAAAGAATGTTAAAGATATAGTTAACTACGCATTAAATTTTACCTCATCCCCTTGTATCAAAATTCCACGTTCAAATTCCAGGATGAATGGGAGCTCCCTAGTTTCTCATGCATGTCATCAGTGGTCCTTCTTGCTACTCGGTGCATGGAATTGTAATGTTTGTCCAACTATTTGGATTTCTGCACATGCTGCTCTAGGATTTAAGTCCATCTTCTCATTAAAATAGCTCTCACTGTCAAAACCATAGTGGACAGGAAGCTTCTGACACGTTTTTCTGACTGATAGCTAAAATCATCTTTACATCCTACGCTAGACTGTTGTGAGTATATTATGAAATTGTGTTCTTTCTTTTATTGCTGATGTTAGATCATAGAATGTAAGAAAGACAAACTATGTCTCCTTATTTGAAGGCTTTCAGACATTATAGAACTTGCTATGCATAGCAATATCTGTTTGCTATTGTTTGAATGAATATATGAGTAAGTAAAGAAAAGAAAATTATACATGTAAGTATCTCAATATGGTTGATTCTAACAAACTTTAAAGCTAACATTATATTTCATCTAGAGTTGCTCACGCTGAACTCCAGAAAGAACTCCATCTTTCTTCTCAATTTGTGGGTTTAAGATTTCACAAGGTTGGTTTAAATCTTTTTATTTTAATAAAGTTAAAAACTAAACCTAGAAACAGAAAACAGTCCTTAATGAAACACACTTTTATAAAATTCATCAAAATATTATTTTATCAAATGTCTAGAAACATTATTTCCCAGGACTGCATTTCTCTTATTTTTAGAGTATAAAATATTAATCACAAGTCAGAAAGGACTGTTCCTCTTGCATGGAATTTTATTTTGTAAGACTAGCCATACCAAAGTTGACTATGCCATTAACAGATTTTTAGATATGTCAATTTACAGTGATTCTTTTCAAATGTTGAGATTCTTAGCATAATTTCTGCTTTTCAAAGATCAGCATTTAATTTTGAATTCTGGCACACAATATATTATTTTTCATTCTCATGAGGAAAAGACATGTTTATGGATCTATAAAATTAAGAGCATGTTTCTGCTGAAAGGGGAATCATTAATGAGTTATGCATGCTGTTCTCATTTACTTTTGACATATTCATAAAAGACAAGTTATTTATCCAGGAAAAATACAGCCAACCATAAAGCATATCAACTACATTTTCAATCTTCCTTACATTTAAGATGATTTAGTGGTGTTACAAATGGCAATGAGAAATGGTTTGGGGCGATTTATGACTGGTCCATTTTGGTTTTCATGGTTCAGAAGTTGTTTAGTAGTAAACAGAATTGTTCTGGAATAAGTGTGATTCCTGGGAGACAGTTACTAGGTGCTCAATCTCATGAGGCTTAAGTATTTGTTACTTAATGGGCTGACACAGTTATCTTTACTCCCTGATCAAATGAATCTGCATCCAAATCCATTGTTACACTACCCAAGACAGAGAACAACTAGTTTATCCCCCTGAGTAGTATTTTAAAGAGTCAGAAAAAAAATTCCTTGCTCCAGAAGTCACAATTACTCAGTTGGATTCATTCCATATCAGGCATCAGCATTTCTTCCTTAGCAATTTCCTGAGTAGCTTGGCTACTGATGTATTCTCTGGCACCTCCAAAGAGTCCCTAATGGCATCTGGATTAGTGCTTAAAAACAGACCTGGTGCCTCTCCTGGACAATCTTCTATGAAGCAATGAGACAGAGTGGCTTCTCTTTTACTTGTATACTAAGGGATCTGTGGGAGATAAAAATCTATGCTGCTATCAAGGGACACAGGAGAAAGGTAGGACTCTTGGTCATTTATGTGAAAGCTAGTTCTGGTTCTAGGAAGAACTGTGATCCATATGGTTGGGCAACAGGACCTAAGGTTCTATTCTCCTGGAAAGTTTATTTGTTACCTCTGGAATTTAAAAGGGTAAATAAGGCAAGAATGCAGAAAATATGCACTGAATTATGCCCAGACTTCTGGGAGGGAATGATGGTGGTATTTTTTTCCACGAGCTTCTTGCTTTGCTTTTAACTTCTTGCTCAGTTCAGAAATTTAGCATAGCATGGTATTGATCATGACAAACCATTAAACCTAAGCCATAATTCATATTAAAAAAAAAAAGCATGAAACAAATCACAGCGAAAACACACTGAAGAGGGAAGGTTCACCCTTTAAACTCTTTCTTTAGAGTACCAAGGGGTACAATTGCCCTCATTATGATGTTTGCATGTTTCCGAAGATCTGTGGGGCTTGGTAAGAACTGATACAAAATCAGGTCTACTGACTGAAATGCAGTTCTTTATTATGATCCTGCAATGTATTATTTGCTTGGTTTTGCTCATATGTTTGATATATCTTCCTGATTATTACACACACTGGCCGGGAAATCCCTGTGCAGTTGCCTGGAACCTCGTGAGCTTCTGCATGCTGAGGGCTGAGACTGCATTCACAAATAACAATAGTTGACAGCTTAGTGTTTGTTGAGAACATCAGTGTAAACTTCATTTAAAAATCTCCACAGTGGCAGGGCGGTGGTGGCGCATGCCTTTAATCCCAGCACTTGGGAGGCAGAGGCAGGCGGATTTCTGAGTTTGAGGCCAGCCTGGTCTACAGAGTGAGTTCCAGGACAGCCAGGGCTGCACAGAGAAACCCTGTCTTGAAAAAAAACAAAAACAAAACAAAACAAAAATCTCCACAGTGATTCACGTTCACAACAGTGATTACAAGTTACTTTTCCGGACATGCAAACTGTAACTGAAAGTTCCTAGACTATTTAGCAGTATTTCTATAAAAGGTTTTAGTATTTAAGCATGAAAAATTAAAATAAAATCCTATAGCACAGTTTCACAAATAGCTCTAAAACAAAAATAAAGTGCTGTTTCAACAAAAGGTAAAACACTAAATTAGAAAACATTCCAGTTATGTTTTAGGAAACAACATTAGTACAAGTGGAATATAGTGCAGTGTTTGTGGATAATAAAACAGGGAAATTAAAATGGGTGTTTCTTTATATCAAAGCTACTAAAAATATTCATATATTAGAAAACCTCTTTATCATCCAAAAAAAGTCAGCTCATAGGATCTAGCTGGTCTAAAATTACCTTTGTTCATGGAGGTCATAGATCATCATATTTTTTATTGTAAATATTCCATTAAAGCTTCCTAGTATATTACATGGACATTATATTATTTATTTGTACAGTAATGTAATTTTTTACCCATATATTTTCTTTGAATTTGACTGATCACTGGCATCAGCTCAGAAAATGAAGACAATTTAATTTTTTATATTAAATTATAATTTCACAGCATTTATCAAAAATATAACAGAATCGATAACAGAAATGTAAACATATATGAACAATTACATCACATGAAAGACAACAAAGCTCTTAGTGCCTTGCAAACTGTGCAAAGAGATGAAATATAAACAAGTTTATGTTAACATTTACTAAAAAAAAAAATCTATTTAAGCTGGAGTCATCTAAAATGCTTGTCATATAAGAGTAGCAAACATTGCCTTACTCATCAAGAGTCTTAACTTCAAATGCATTTTAAGGAGCCCCTCATGGTGAAGGACCAGGGATCTGATTTCCAAAAGAGAGACACACAATTGGTACTGTAATCTTAAAGTTATACAAATGTAATTTAAATTTAAAATCAGGAAATAACTTTTCAACACTATTATACAAAACAAAATGTACTTTCTTTTGGCTTTATTCAAACTCAATCCTTTATTATTAAGATTTATTTCTAGTTAGGAAAATATAATGCTCGTTTCTGGTTCATTTTTCTTAATTTACTCTGATAATACTTAAAGAGCAATATGTGTCAGTGACACAGAGATGTTTTAACAAGCCTTTTAGTACTTTTTCTTACCTCTCAAAACTAATTTTGATTGGCTTCTTATATAACATGCTGTTAGAGATTTTTTTCAATTCCTTAACAATTTCAGATTCCCATGCAAATTAATAATATAAAAATAAAAATGTGAGACAAAAGGCAACCTTGATGGATAAATGTTTTTGTAAGACCAATGCTTCCTGAGTTAGCAAGATTGGCATTTTCCAAGATTCTAAGATTTCAAGTGCACTTTGATCTTCCACTCATCTATCGAAGATGATGAAGCACCCACAGAATTTAACACACCTCCCCACCTCCTTTCGAAGTATCTGGATCATGCCCCAAGTCATAAATCTGCTTGTCATCTATTTAAGAATACATTAAGGAATCCAGGAAGGAGGTACAAAGTCAATTGTATCAATTTAGCTTCCAAATTTAAAAAGTAAAAAGGATGATGTGCCTAACACTATTATTAAGACAACCATGAAATGAAGTTCTCGTCCTCATGACAAGACTCAGAAAGCCAAATCGAATGGAAATCAGTCAGTTTCCTAATAAAGGTCTATGTGATATTAGTGACTGGTTTGGAATAAGTAAAAAGGGCATGGAAACCTGCTCAGAGTTCAGATAAAGGCGCTCAGCTGCTGCATGGCCAGGGTTGGCACCAGAGCTACTTGTCATAGATTTGTTCTCAAGTTAAAACTGTCAAAAACCTTTCCTCTTTTAAAAGCACAAGTTTCGACGTATCATTTGGAAACTATTGGGAAGATTCAGCAGTGCACTTGAAAGGTTCCTTGTGTTTGGTAGAATAGATCTTCTGGCAAGATGGCAGCAGCATCAATTACCACGTCTCTCTTGAATGGTGGCACGGCAAGGGAGTAGGACAATGACTAATAGAACTACTTAGGGGTATCTCGATAGATAGGCAGTATCTATGAGATGTGTCCATGGAGGGGAGGGCGCCACCTGCCACGGGCCAGCCGATCTGGGTCTCCCTCGACCTGCGGGAGAAACGGGGGTCCTAGTCAGGTCAACAAGGCATAGGCGAAGAAATGATGGCAGAGAGGACACATGAAGTATAGGATCTAAATGTATTTCTTAGAAATGGCATCAGACTTTTACAATCATTGCAAAAGAGAGATGGTAAATCTGGCAGCTCAACAGTTGAGGTACCTCTGAGGCTATCTGAAACATACTGGGTCTAAAGCAGCAGCTATCTCCTCTGAACTGGTGCTGCATCCCCCGGGCCCAAGTGCTCTGGGCCCGGGGGACTGTGGATTGCATGAATCTGAGTCCTAGCCCATCTAAGTTCTAGTGCTAGTCCTGCAAGCAAGTTCAAGTCCTTCTTCTTCTCCCAGTCCTAGTATACAAAGTGAAAAGCAGGCTTAAGTAGCATACAGCAAGCAGGGCAAATTTCAAGAGTCACGTAGGCAGGTGGGGGTTACAGCAGGGAACACAAGACTGAAGTCACATGGGCAAGTGACCATCACACCAAGGTCAGCAGGGTCTGGTAGCTAGGTGTGAAGCAGGAGGAAGAGGAGTGGAGCCCTCCCTGTGGAGGTATTTAGATATTCCTAGGCTAATTCTCTGGTTCTTGCTGGAGGCAAGGAGTGGGAGGTTCCGACCTGACCTAACACTTCTAGCTAATGTCCTTGAGTGGAAGCCCTTCAATTACTCTCTAGTACGTAAAACATTTCTAACTATTGCAAACTATCTATTGCCCTAAGGAATGTACTGGACAGCTTGGTATTAAACTAGGATAGTTGGAAAGATTGTGTTGACCAGGGAATAATGCCCAATCTTAACCATTAACGAATCATTTCTTGGGGTACCTTTATGCCTAATTATGAGGGCGTGTTGAAGATTGGAAAGACTGATCTGGAACACATCTGAGTTAGGAGATACCAGCGACTGTCTGAAATCCAGGAGGCACAGAACTCCTTTTGGAATCTTATTGCCTCTTATCCTTTATCAGAATTTTATTCCCGATATTTTGGATGTGACTGGAGTAGACAAGTGTGAATAGCATTTCCCCCTTTTTTATTATTTTTTAAACGAAGTACCAGAAGGTCCCTCCTCATCGTGGCTAGGGATCTGAAATGTCAATTAATAATAGCAAGCAAGATCATATACTGAACCCAGTCTAAGGGAATCATTGTGCTTAGATTATTTTTTTTTAATCACCGGCCAATTCAATGTTCTAAGTATCTAAGTGACTTTTGTTTAGTCATTAATTAATATCTGAAATTTTTGTTTTCAGTTGTTGGGTGTATGTGGCAAAAGACAGAGGCCTGAAATGGAGTTCCCCTAACAATTTGTTGAGAAATAGGGTGTACGTTCCAGAATCTGGTGCAGGGTAAAACTGACCACAGTTTCACGAACTGGGTTCTCTCAGGGGAAATACCAAAGGACCTGAAATAGAGGGTTAGAAATGCAAGAAAAACCACGAAGCCAAAATGCGTCCCATTCAAGGCTTCAACTTTACTTAGAATATCCAGGATTTTTATAGGTACACGGAAAAACCGAAACCAAATCTCTAAGTTACATGATATTTGCATAACATAAACACTGCAGAAGAGGTCAGGTGCCAAAGTCCCCAGCAACTCCGACGTCTTCAGGCAGTAGGCATTGTCATTTTCCAGGCAGCTTCTTCAATTGACAGTCTTCAAAGATCTTTTGTCTTAGCGCCCCAGGTGGTAGCCTCCAAGCAGAGACTGCCAGAGTCGATAGCTGAGCTGAAGGGGTGAGGTAACGGCAGGAGAGAAAAGGCATGGAGAAATGGGAGCAGGGGAAACTGTGTACTCTAGAATTAGGGGCCAGGATGCAGCACAAAACGCATTCTGCATCCTCAGAAATCTTGAAGAAAGAATTAGAAGTTGCTAATTGTCATCTGTTGACAAGGCAAAACTGAGAAACTTAAGAATGAGAAACCAAAGTTTTCCTGCACATGTGATCCCTTATCTTGGCTGCATTGTTATCTCCAGCCTTGAAATGGAGTCCTAGCTGTTCTTATCACAACACCAACATTTAACTTTGATTTCCCCTTCTCCACTCCCATTTACTATCTCTAGTTACAGAGTCCAAATTTTCTTTTCCAATATTATGAACTATGGGATTTATACCACCTGTTTGAAATGAAAAATAATCTTGTTCATCCCCAAGTGATATACATGCTTCCCTCAGGAGTTTGTTTTGCTGACAAATTTTATCTTTTTTGGAATTTTTTTTCAGACACAACAAAAAGACTTCTTTTACTTCATTTTCTTTTATTTTTTTTTAAATGTCAAAAGCAAGCAGAGAGACAAACAGAAACAAAGACAAACACACAAAAAAGAAAGTGTTTTTGATCAGAAGCTCAGTATTAGATTGAAGTATATCGTAGATAGTAAACTGGAAATCCTGGGCCAAATTTCATATCCTTGGTGAACTAGAACAAAGGTTTTCAACTTGTGGGTCACAATCACTTTAGGGGTCAATGGATCATTTCATGGGGGTTATATGTCACCCACCATATCAAATATTTGCATTAAAATTTATAGCAGTAGCAACATTACAATTATGAAATAACAAAAGTAATTTTGTGGTTGGGGAGTCACAAGAACATGAGAAACCATATTAAAGGGTCACAGCATTAGAAAGGTTGAGTACCCGTGAACTAGACTAATAGATGGTCAATGGGTGTAGAGAAATGGCAGGAGGTGACTGCTCCCAGCTTGCTAGCTAGGAGGTAACATGGGATCTCTGTAAATAGCACACTGAGACATCAAGAAAGCACACTTTCTCAGCAAAGAATCCTGATGTAATGCCAAGCTGAAAACCTGAGAAAGTGGACTTCAGGATCCTTTTCTCATGAGGAAGAAACATTTTTTATAATTATACGTAGCAACATATCAAAGAGTCGGACTGCAGACAAATTTCTCATTCTGCAAGAAGGTTTGGGTCACTTTGAACCAAGATAAGCTATTGCTAGGGAAACAGAAGCTGTGGAGAACTAGAGGTTGTAGGAAATCTTTATCCTGTTCTATCTATAAAAGATGCTGGAGCATTTAATAATTGATGTATTAGCACACTGGATTGCTGTGCATCCCCTGTGTCCTGATTAATGTGACCTTCACTTGGGACCCCCCGCAATGTACTGGACATTGACAAATGGAGCTAAGAAAGAGAGAATGGAGCAGACATTTCACTAACTGCAAGTTTAAATTATTTCCTTAAGAGTTACTTGGTAGTCTTGTGCCACGAAGCATTCATGAACCCCAAAAGACCACCAAAGAGCAGATTCAATGCAATCTCACTGGAGTCTCTTTATTCAAGCTTAAGCTTGGGCCATACTATCCTATGGGAGGGTTCAGCTCTGAGCTCTGAGCTGGAAAAGGCTTTGTAGGAAATGGTGAGCAAGTGAAGGGAGTTTCGCTTGGCAAACATCTAATTGTATTACTATGGTAAGCCAATAAGTGGGTGTTCTGAAACAAACCCATGAACAACGACAAACATTCTGAAACAATCAGACTAATCTTTGATTGGTTGTTGCTAGAAAGTAGCTAGGGAGTAACTCTGGTATAAGACCAGCCATGGGTCACCCCTGGTACTTGGGTTTAGCTTGGCTTCAGCTGCAGGTCAAGTTTTCAGTCTTTTTTTTTTTTTTCTTCAAGATGGAGTCTGTTTTCTAGATGGAGTTAGGCTTGGCCTCTCATTTCCCCTCTTTTTCAGGTAACTAAAAGGCCCAATCATGGGACTTTCTGAAGCTCATGGGATTTGATATGGGGGACCTGGTAATGACCTTTTATCATCATAAGTTGAATAGTCTCAAGTCTTTTTATATCTACTGTTTGTTTCAGCCCATAATAATGTTGGTTTGCAATGTCAGGGAAGTTATCTCTGTATCAATGTCAGTCATATCTAATCTCATGAGAATAGGTAATAGCCAGGCCATGTCCTCATGACTCAGTTAATCTAGGCATGGATGTATTGGTGACCTGAAATATGGTACCATTATATTTTAGAGGGGCTCAGGTTTGTCATCACCCAGTCCTCCTGGTGTCCCCAAGGCTGAATTTCCTCCTGCTGGTGGGGATCGTCTTCAGCTGCAAACAATGTGTGGCTGATCTCAACAACCTTCAGGGCAGTGGGTGTGGTCAAGATGATAACATATGGACCTTTTTAACCAGGCTCCTCTGGCTGGAGGGTGACCTGTTTCATAGAGAACACAATCTTATGGCCAAACATGTTTATGAGCCCACTGGGCTCCTTTAAGATTGTCCAGTGGATCCTCAAACTCAGCAATGGCCTCTGCCTATATGTTAAGAATAATGGGAAGTGTGTGTGTGTTGGGGGGTATCCTGAACATGATTTCAAAAGGAGTTTTATACTCAGTGGAGAGCCAAGGGAAGAAGAGTTCATCAGTCATGGCCAGTCTCCTATGTCAATTTAGTTAAGGTCTCTTTTGGGGTCCTATTTATCCTTTCTATCTGTTCTGAGCTCTGGGATCTATACATACAATAAAGTTTCTAGGCAATCTCCAGAATATTGGGTAGTCTCTGACTTATCTGAGACATAAAAGCTTGTCTGACCCTATCATCTAAGGAAACCCATACCTTGGCAGTCTGTCTTCTAAGAGCTTCTTTTTCACCATGGATGTAGTTTCATGTTAGGTGGGGAAAGTCTCATTTCAACCTGAAAAGAAATGAAAATTGCTCTAAAATCTATCTCCCAAATAAACATGTTCTATTATTTTATAATATTATGTTTCTTTCTCTATTGATTTTTCAATGCACTTTAAAAAATGAATATGTTTAGTCTAGACAGCAAATGGTATGCAAAATTTCTACTTTGAGTATGCTATTCCTGTCCCTATTTTGTGCAGATTCCTTTGTTTCACTGTTTAAGTAAATCATCCCCTGCATTTGTTTTCATCCTTCCACTATTTGGTATAAATTTTACAAATATCAGTAATTATCATTACATGTTTCTCTACATGCATGAATAACCAGATGTAAGTCTAGTACTGTGTAATATACAGCAACTCATTTATATGTAAGTTTAGGATATGTTTTTGTTTTGTAATAATGATAGCCAATGTATGTGCTTGAATTTTTCATTTTTCTGCAACAAAATTACAAAAAACCTATGCCTTTTCCCTTTTCCTTATGCCATATGTCCAACATTATTGTTATTGTCTTTTTGCATTATTTGGTATCTTTGTCTATGTAGCATTATTGTTTTGTCAGTTGGACTTGTGTTTCTTTTATTGGAGTACGAGTGACCAAATACAAGGTCATCCACATGCTAGGCATATTGTGCTAGCGAGCCATATCCTCACTCCTAATTTAGTGGGGAAAGCTAGATTTGCACTCACTCTCTTAACCAGTCAGGGTTTGAATTTGTAATGCTTCCACTACCTAAGTGTTTGAGATGATAAAGCTGTAGCAAAAGTTCTGGATGGATTTGTTGTTGTTGTTATTGTTATTGTTTCTCTAACTACTTGTGAAATGAGCATCTCTTTATGTTCAATTATAATTTATTCTTCTAATAGTGGCTCTTATATTCATTGTTTATTTATCTTATACCTGTCATTTTGTAAAAAGAAATTTGTAAGCAATAAATATTAACCTTGTGTCTACTTGTCTACATATAATTACCCAAATCTTAAGTCTGTTGATTGATTTTGTTTTTGACATCTGTTAGCTATTTTCCTATAATTTTACTAAAGCTTTCAGCTTCCTGAATCTTTAGAAAAATATCCCAAGGATGAATTTTTTTTCCTAGAATACATTTCACAAGCTGCTTGTTGATTTGTTTTTCTGGAAACTGATGCTTAGATGACAGAAAATCATTTTCTTTTTACTATTTGCTAAAATGTAAGGATAAGAATTGACCTTGACCCTGTTTTCTGAATGAGTGAGTTCTGATTTGTCACTCTTTCACAGTAGAAGCTCAAGATAATTCCAACACACACATGGTTCTGCCACACTCAGATGTGATTTAGCCTGCTGCCGTTTCACCTTTTACATCCTTTGGCTTTAAACCTCAACTAATGCTAAACCACCTAACACTTGACACTGATTCATCCCACAAGCACTGTGTGTCTTTCTTCCTTCCTCTACCATCCACTCCTAGAGTACCTGCTTCCCTAATATTTTACTTTTGCTTTTGTATACATAATTTGGAAAACTGAGAATGAAGTCAGTGAGGTGCAATTCTAGGTGACAGAGAAAACACTTGCTTGGATTCTCTCCTTGATGAACACAGTGTTGATCTGAAGCTGAAGGACCAACACGATCCAGGAAGACAGGGATCTATCAACTTTGTAAATATATATACTCTTAAGTAGCCATAGTCTTGCTCACACTATGTGACATTTCAAAAAATGTACAGGGACTTCAGGAATTTCTCATTCCACAACACAATACAGTTTATCACCACTGTAGGTAGTGGAATGTCTTTGCTAGAAGAAGTTTCTACTATTGAGTTTCTAAGTGTCTGTTGTGTAAGTTCTGTAGGATTTCAATAAGAAGTTAAGGGAAATCAGACTTGCAACTGCTAAGCAAACCTTTTTTTAAGAAAATAAAAAAGGACATATATTACTTGACCTCTAAAATACAGACACAGATTCTGATCGTTTTGGTTTTATTCATAACCTAAACTAACATAACCTCAGAAGGACAAGCCAACTCTTGAATTGTGAATAACTGAGAACCAATCATGTGAAAACACTAAAGTCATGTTGCAGGTTTAGTATTAAAAGCACCAAGTGACAGCCTCTCTTCCAGTCACTGTAGTCCCTCAGGGAGGGGTAGAGTTATATGAGCCCTTATGCTTCTGTAATGAAATGTTGAGGTGTCCCATTTTGTACAGGCAATATAAGAACTAGTCTATGCTACACTAAGCAACATCCTACCCAAGCTACACAGTAACCTTTTTAAAATCACAGTGGGATAGTGATGGGAAAAGACATGAATGTAGTAAGAGAATGTATTAGACAGAAAGATGAAGGGAATCTGTGGGGTAAGGAAGAGAAAATTAAAAAAAAGTCAGCAGTGTGTCAGAGGTACTAAAATAAATCACATTGATGTTTGAATTGATCATAATAAAAAATAAGAAATTGTATAGGGAAAAGAAAGAGCATAGAAGTAGAGAGAACAGAGCCGCCAAACCTCTGAAATCTATTAGGATAAATACTGCAAAGTTAAAAGATAAGCAAGTGTGTCTAGATTCTTAATTTAATGTGAATATATGTGTGGTGGGGTTGTGTATGTGGGTGTCTTGCTAAATGGGATCAGAAAGGAATGGGATATTCCTAGCAGAGGTCTAGACTCACTTCTTATATAGGCTACCCTTGATTGTGGGAAAGATTTGTCATGTAAGGATTTTACTCCCATGATTAGATTGTGATTTCTCATAAAGATGTAATTCAAGCCAGCTTGCAGTGGTGCAAGCCTTTATATCCAGCATTCATGATGCAGAGGCATGTGAATTCCTGTGGGTTTGAGGAGAGGTCTATCCTAAGTGAGTTCCAGGCCAGCCAGGGTTACTACAAAGCAAGAATTTTTCCTGATACATACATACACATACATGCATACACTGAAACTCTCAGGCAGGGAGAGAAAAGTCCAAAGAGTTTTTGAGATGAAAGTGATACAGACAATTCTCTATAACTGGAGAAAGTAAAGAAGCCCTTTATGAGCCACACATAGGGAGCAAATGTAGTAAGGATCAACTTCTCCTGGGACCACTTCAGCCACTGTAGGAGGTACAGAGGTCTGTGTTTTAACAGATGAGAGCTCAGGGAACCCGGAATGTTAGCACACAGAGCTGTTCCTTCAAGAGAAGGGATACATAATTTGTTATTTAGCCAGAATGCTGATAGTTAATGCGCATTCAAGACAGGTGAACCTTTGTACTGTGTGGCTGGAGCCCACACTGGAGTCCCCCAGAATTGTATCATAAGCTTATTTTTTTAATGTATAGAGTCTATTTTTATGGAAATTAGCATGTGTAGTTTGTGAAGAATTTTAATCTGGTCATGTCTAATCTTTAGTTTACTTTATTCCTTAAGGGGATATATGTATGCCTTGTTGTACACTTGGAATTGAGTTAATTATCACCAGAAAAGTTTTCAACAAATGCTGAAAGTAAAGGATGTGTAATGAAAAATACAATGAGCTTTCACAATTACACTAAAAAGAGAGATAGGCTTGGGACAAATTTGTGATCAAGGAAAAACATTCATGACCCCATTCACCATTGCTGCTTCCCCATTTTCTGTCTTCCCCGGGAAACTCTATATGTGCTGAGAAGGTTATAAGCACTCCACAAGCAAACTCAGTTGCCGCAGGCCGGCCAGTCTGGGCCTCCCTCAACCAGTGGGGGGAAAAAGGGTCCTGGTACAGGTCAGCAAGGCATTGGTGAAGAAATAATGGCAGGCACAACACAAGGAAGTGCAGGATCTAATGTATTTCTTAAAATGGCATCAGACTTTTACAGTCATTGCAAAAGAGAAATGAAAAATCTGGCAGCTCAGTGGTTGAGGTACATCTGAGGCCATCTAAAACACACTGGGTCTAAAACAGCAACCATCTCCTCTGGACTGTTGCAGCACCCCAGGTCTCTGAGCATGCTCCAGCCAGCTAGGGCCCCACCGGACTCCCAGGGGGCTGAGGGTTCTCCAGCCAAGAGGGTAGGGGCTGTAATCTCAAATCTCGAATGCTGACTACTGCACACTGCCTAACACACACACACACACACACACACACACACACACACACACTCCATTCAAGGTCCCGCCCATCAAGGTAAAGGCCCACCATGCTAATCTTTTGGGCTAGTCAATGCCTTACCCGCCTCAATATCTTTCTAACAATGCTGGAGGTAATTAGTCTGAATGTAACATCTTCTGTGAGAAATTCCAAGCCAGGGTTTGGCTAAGATGTTGGAACATTGGTGGAGGTCAGAGAGCAATGTTTATCTTGGGGGACACCTAGCACACGAGACTATAGCAAGGATATATCTGGGATACCTCTGAGTTAGGGGTTGTAGGAGACAGCTTCCTTGAAGCTTTTGCCTCATAAACTGCTGTCACGCAAAGTGTGTGTGGCACTCAGTCTACAACCATACAACATAAAGAACAGAGGCAGGAGATACAGAAGCTCTGCAGCTGCAAAGAACTAAATTTTAGCATTAGCTTCCATGTGCTTGGCATAACACCCTGGTTCCTGAGATATCCAGAGTTGATCTTACATCTTCTTTGCATCCTGGGGTTCCAGTACAGACACCCAAAGAATTTAGGTCCAGATTCCACATCACATACACTGTAAAGTAATAAATGTCAGGCTGTACTTCAATGACCCTCACATCACCAAAGGATTTTACCTCCATCGTAGCTAAGCTGAGAGTTGATAGTTCTGCTGCACCAAGAAATGAATTGCAGGCTTGATTTTTGGATACAGACTTCATGCTATGGTCAAAGCTATTTGACTTGAATGAGTGACTTCATTCTCAGCCTACAGAGAACAGGTTACATTCATTTAAGAAATGGTGTAGGTAGTAAGATGGTCTATCCATAAAGTCATT
>NW_022196905.1:178418938-178422333 GCF_008632895.1 Mastomys coucha | reverse complement strand
GTTGTGGGACTGGCTGCAGAGCTTGTGCCCAAGGTCTGTTCAGAACACTAACCCAGACAGACTGGTAGGAACCGGAGTCACTGGGCTGACGGGGTTCTTGTGTGCCTGGTCCAGCTGGTCCCAGTTATTCCCAGTGTATAATCTAGTTTTTAAAAGCAGAGAATAAAGAAAGGTTTTCTTAAGATGATCATACAGGAATCAAGAAACCTTAACTAGATATATCTATCATTTACTCAGCTAGACAACTGATAAATAGATATATTGTCTAACAAATGATAGACAATATCTCTATCATTTACTCATTTCTTCAAACTTTAGCAGTGTTCCTCTATACTCTAAGTAATTTTGTTTTATCTCACCAATGGATTAGAAATGATGCAGAGTAATATCCACATGTGCTCAGCCAATATCCCTTCATCTGGCACACTTTGCCTCTGCCTGCCTCCTGTGCCTATGATTCAGCTGCCAAGGCCATCTAAGCCATCTATCTCTCCATGATGCACAGGGTCTCACTCCATTTCTTTAAGGACACAAGAACATTCTTCCTGTCCCTTGTGAATTACCTGTTTGTTTGCCCCTGGTTTTATCAAACATGTTAAGTCTTCCACTAAGAAAAACCGATATTTAAATAACAAATATCTCAACCCCGTCTTGTTATTATCCTGTTTTTCAGCTTCACCATCAGTGAATCTTGACAGCAGTCCAACTCCTCTCTGCTCATTCTATGTTGAACTTATATAATGATAATCAGGTCCAAACAATTCTTGTCAAGGCCACCGCAACCTGTTTCTGGTTAAATCTAGCTCACAGTTCTCAGAGCAGACAGCATCTCTCAGGGGCCTTTGAAACAGTATGAAAACTTACTTCCTAAGTTTTTTTCTTTCCCTGGGCTTCTAGCCAATATTCTGCCTGGCTTCTGTGGCCCACCCACAGCCCCTCCAGCTGCTTCTGGTATCAGTCTGTGTCCTTGACTTCTAAAAGCTTTTCTCCATCCTCACCTCTGTACCTACTCTCTCCCTTTCATTTCGATCTAGTTTAATCTTCTAGTTTAAAATTGTAAACATGTGTGTCCTTTGAGGCTCAGACTGGAATACACCCTCTATTTCTTGTCAGAAGTCCAATATTGCAATGATTTAAATGATACAAAAGTACTCACCTGTTTTATTGTCATTAACTCCAGTGGAAAATACATCTTGCTCAGGTCGTTATAACTGCATCCCTAGCCTTCCTCTCCTGCATTAACCTTTTACAAGCAGGTAGCCTCAGGGACCCACCGAGAGGGGAACTAGATCATTTCAGAACTTTGAGGACAAGAACAATGACAGTCTTCTTCATCACTCCTAAGCCTTATGAGGCCACGTCTCCTCTGTCATCCTCTGATCTTCTCCCGTGCTTTAGATCTAAAGACCTATCCTTCGGAACTCTTTTTTTTTTTTTTCTTTTTTGGTTTTTTTCTAGACAGGGTTTCTCTGTGTATCCCTGGTTGTCCTGGAACTCACTCTGTAGACCAGGCTGGCCTTGAACTCAGAAATCTGCCTGCCTCTGCCTCCCAAATGCTAGGATTAAAGGCGTGCACCACCACCACCCAGCCCTTCTGAACTCTTAACCATGGCTTGCCATCTTCTGCTGCCAGACCTTCAGTTTCAGCCATCTCTCATGAATTGTGTTCACTTAGTTCCTTAATTATCTGCCCAAACATGATCATGGTGCAGGAATGTCCTCTGAAAACACTAAATACTATCAGAACACATGTCCCAAGTCCCACATTTCTATTTTTTCTTACTTGATGCATTTCTCACTGCACTTTTTCACTCCTATGTACTGTATGTCTAACATTTCCCTGGGAGATAATTGATTCTCTCCCAGTTTGGTCATGATATTCAACTTACAGATGTTTTATCTGTTTTCATATCTGTTGGATTATCAATTACTGTCACAGTGCCTGGCAATCACCATCTCACATCCTGGTCTTATATAGGTAGGTGTCCTACAAATGCTCATTGAATAAATATGCACACAGGTACCTGAAATGATTTGTTGTAAGTGCTACAATACAAATTCAAGAATATGTGTTTTGAACTTTTATCATATAGTATATGTAACTTTTGAATTTCACATTTTGTCTTGCTTCGATGGCCACAATATGTGACAGAAGAAATTGGAGCTCTCTGGAATGCTATACAAGAGTGATGAAATTTCATAAACTTATAATGAAAATATTTTCTATCACCTGGACTTTAAAGCATATGTTATCTAGTTTATGTCTGTCCATTTAGTTTTGAAAACATGTTCTAAGTGAAGTATCCAACAAAGGTCGAAGGTAAATGCAGTCATTTTGGCACCTTATGAAAAATGAAATTTGAAATCCATAATCAATAAATGACCTGGAGGCTATAAGCAATTGACAGAAGAAATAAATTTGTTGGAGACCTAGTCTTGAATCAGAACTCAGCATTGCCGTCTACAGTAGTGAAGGAAAAACCTGCTTTTTTGCTAAATTCTATTTTCTTCATTTCTAAGGACAATTTTCCAAGTGTATGGGAGGAGCTTATCACATGATATCTTAGAGGTCAGTTTTTAATGATGATTAGTTTAAGCAATTTCTGCTTTAGCCACATAATATATATCTGATTCTTATCTGCCCTAGGTAGCTCATTTTAACATCTAGGGAGAACAAATGCTTTGACATAGAATATAATTTTCATTTCAGGGTTCTCATAAGTATCTTCCATTTTAAACTTAGAAAATTCTGTTGTATTAATTGTAGTGCTAAAGACTATAGGTCTTGATTGGGATTTTACCTTTTTTGTGACAATTAAAGAATTAAAAGGCATGAAAAATATCAGACATCAGGCAGCAACAGGTAGCAACCTTCATGAGGAATGAAGAGTCACATTAATTACATATATGAGAAAACCAGATTAACAGTCCATTTCTCAATGGAAACACTGAGATCCAGAAGTGTCTTGCAACACGTTCCAAGTTCTAAAAGACGAAGAGGTCTAACCTAGATGGATATAGCCAGCAGAACCATCTGCTCTGATTGATGGAGAAAGAAAAACATGCCATGGTATAATCAGCCTAAAAATGTATATCAAAAAAACTAAACTAAATAAAATATAAAAAGCAACATTTTAGGCTGAAAAATGAATGAACATTTCCATATGGACATGTTCATATGGAAGAAAATGCAATACCAAAATTATTTAAACACAAGCAACATTAGAAATAAATAATTCTAAGAATAAACAGCACCATGTCCAAAATTAACACACATATTTCTCTCTTTTTCTGCCTCCAGACTTAAAATATTTATTAGATATATTTTCTTTATTTACATTTCAAATGATATCTCCTTTCCCAATTTTCCCTCCAAAAAAAGAAAAAAGGCAAAA
>NW_022196905.1:178391987-178418922 GCF_008632895.1 Mastomys coucha | reverse complement strand
AAAAAAAAAAAAAAAAAAAAGAACCCTGTTCCCTCTCCCCTTCTCCTGCTCACCAACTCACCCCCTACTACTTCCTGGCCCTAGCATTCCCCTACACTGTGGCATAAAATCTTCACAGGACCAAGGGCCTCTCCTCCCATTGATGAGCGACTAGGGCATCCTGTGCTACATACACAGCTAGAGTGATGAGTCCCAACATGTGTACTCTTTGGCTGGTAGTTTAGTCCCTGGGAGCTCTGAGGGTACTAGTTAGTTCATATTGTTGTTTGTCCTAAGGGACTGCAAACCCTTCAGCTCTTTGGGTCCTTTCTCTAACTCCTTCATTGTTGACCCTGTGCTCAGTCCAATGGATGGCTGTGAGCCTCTACTTCTATATTAGTTGGGCACTGTCAGAGCCTCTCAGGAAACAGGTATCTCAGACTCCTGTCAGCCAGCACTTGCTGGCATCCACAATAGTGTCTGGGTTTGGTGATTGAATATGGGAAGGATTCCCAGGTGGAACAGTCTCTGGATTGTCCTTCCTTCAGTCTCTTTTCCATAGATTATCTCTGCAACTCCTTCCTTGCGGATTTTTATTTTTATTTTTATTAAAAATATATATTTCATACAAAATATTCTGATCAAGTCCCCGTATCTCCTTTCAGATCCTCCTCACATCCCCACACATTCTTTTCTCTATCTTTTAAGAAATCAGATAGGAAATATAAAAACAAAACAACAACAACAAAAACAAAGACAAAGGAAAAGCATAAGAAAAATGAATTCACATGCAAAGACACATTAACACAAATCCCATAAAAACATAAAATTGGAAACTATAATGTACCAGGGAAGGACCAGGAAGGTTTAAAAGGTGCTAAAACAAAGCAATTTGAGACCAAAGAATATCCAAATGTACACACAAACACACATACACACACACACACACACACACACACACACTATATCCATATCCATATCCATATGTTAATGTAGGAAGCATGCAGGCACTGAGATTCCAATACATGACCAAATAGACTTCAAATTAAAACTAATTAGAAGACTTAAAGAAGTGAACTGCATTCTAATTAAGGAAACAGTTAAATAAGAATGTCCTACTATTCTAAACATATATCCATCAAACTCTGAGGCACTAGATTTCAAACTTTTAAGGCAAAAATACTACTAGATCTAAAGACACAGATTAACAACAACCTAGTAATGATAAATGAAGTCCTTACTCTTCTTCAAGGAAATTTCTATTCTTAAAAAATGGAGTCCACTAAAGAAAAGTACAACTAGTAAAAAAGTACAACTAGTTGTGGAGTCTGATATGACCCACACAAAATACAGGTACTCCACAACTCTAAGGCCCAAGTGCCGTTATGAAAAGTCTGGTGGTATAATTCTAAGTGCCAAAGAAATGGAGAGTTTGCTGTAAGATTTTCTCTCCTATCCATGTCAGAAGGCATATCCTTGAAGTCTCACCAATACGATTGCTTAAACATGAGCTAAACAAGGACAACAGCAATAGGCATGCTAAGTGAACAAGTAAAAGCTCACAGGCACTCAACTCCACCAAAAGAACTGTAATCAACTAAAGAAAGCTAGGAGTGGAAAAAATAGACTTCTCTGGGTGAAAAAGAGCACACCAAGGAATTATTCAATACCAAATGGTTACACTTGAAAACTTATACAGAGTTGTCATTATACAGAGTGAGCAGAGTTATAACTAAGGAAGACATGAATTGGAAAGAGAAAGGGAGGGTTTGTGAGAAGGTTTGGAGAAAAGAATAGTGTAGAGAAATTGGTGTAAGTATAATGTCAAAACTGAAAGAAAGAATTTAAAAAATTGTGAATGGTAAAGTAATTTTAAATATATGTAACTGATTGGGGTGGTAATAAATACATAATAGCTTATGCATACTGGAGAAGAAATGCCAAGGTAGCTGTTATAATAAAATGCTTTCTTAGAAAATGATAATAAATGTTACAGATTTATTTATAAGAGTGTGGAATTACAATGGAATTATTAATCTTCTTTATCACAAATTATGTGGTCAAGCAGTCTGAACTCTCACTGTCTAGCTACATACCCAATAACATGCTGACCTTTTTTTCACAGTGCATCCATGGATAATGTCTTAGAAGTAATAGTGCCCCCATGCAAGTTGTGGCATTAAATGAATCAATGAAGCAAATCGTTTGCAGCAATCTGGTACTTTATCACCATGTCTCTTTTTTTTTTTCTTTTCTTTTCTTCTTCGTCTTATTAAGCAACGCCTGGGAGAAGAGAGGGTAAGCTCAACTGCGACAGAGCCAAGACCTCAGATTGCTTGGGCACCTCATTCTGGATAGCCCTGGCAAGCGGACCTGTGCAGGCATACTGCCACTAGGAGGCGCTGCAGCGCTCAGCCCATAGCTTGCTTTTTTTTTTTAATTTAAGTTTTATTGCATTATGATGAGAAAAGCTATATGATTTCAATATATCTAAATTTGTTAACATTTAAAAACATATTTTAAGTAAATAGAATTAAATCACGTTCTTGTTTCTCTTTTGTACCCCAACTCCTCCCAGAGACCCCCTCTTCAGTACCTGCAATATTTTTTTGTCATATTCTTTAAAATTTATAAAATATAACAATAAAAATGAATACTATAAAAATTGTTGATATAAATCAACAATCAATTTAACAGTCTTATGTAGATGCTTGTCTACAGCACTTCTCAAAATACATTTTTCTCAATATAAATTTTAAATAACTCCAAAAATCTTAACTGTGTATTTTAAAATAATACATCACTACTAGTATTTTTTAAATGAACATAAATATATAAAGTCTTTTGTTTGTTTGTTTTATATTTAGTAGAGCTTAAAATCTTTGGTACAAGACCAATATAAGAACAATTTTTAGACATTGGATTTCATTGTAATAAGGCTGTACTTCAATGACCCTCACATCACCAAAGGATTTTACCTCCATTGTAGCTAAGCTGAGAGTTGACAGTTCTGCTGTGCCAAATAATGAATTGTTGGCACAATTTTTGGATACAGACTTCCTGCTATGGTCAAAGCTATTTGACTTGAGTGAGTGTCTTCATTTGCAGCCCACGGAGAACGGGTTACATTCATTTAAGAAATGATGTGTGTATTAAGATGGTCTATCCATAAAGTCATTATCCAACTGTTTCAATAAACAATAGTTCTGCTTGGAGGGTGGCACAAACATTAGGTGAGGGTAAGAATCTGGTTCATTGGCTGTGATAATTTGGAAAAGCATTCATCTCAGAAAAAAAAGTAACTTATAAATGTGAGAAGTTAGAAATTTGTTGACTGTCATCCAATGGTCTCTCTAATTTGGTACTTGGAGAAATAGGTCCAACATTGTACAATACATATACTCTTTCTGCTTGTTTGTACATAACAGTGTCTTCCTGTGTACCACATAATGGTCTTGAAATCATGCTTCTCCTATCTCTGTCTCTCTATTAGTAATGTTGTTCATTTCATATTTTTACACTATACTATGGTTTTCAGAACAGCTTACATAATTCAAAAGTATTTATACAGCCAGAAAAAATGTAGAAAATTAACTTGGAAAGTGGCTTGTAAGAGAACAACAAATATTGGGCCACTAATAGAACTTGAACTAAATTACCATTTTCCATTTTTTCTGGAGACGTCCTTAAATTCCAGATAGTCACACACTCTGTGTCTAAAAAAAAGATTGTGTTACCCTCTTAGCTCCTGATCTTGTGTCCACAGGTAAAAGAAATGAGTGACATCAGCCCATGCCTTTTTGCTCATACACTTGGTGTTCAGGTTCTGAACAGTGGGGTGCAGCGTTCTCTTTTATTTTGAAGACATACCTCAATCAATGCTGTCATGGCAACAGTAAAGCACAAAGAGATGTATCATATAGCAGGAATACATTCACTTTGTATGTGATGAGATTATAAATGATTGACTATTTCAGAAATGAGAATAGTTGATGGAATTATAATTATCCCATTATGGACACAAAAAAGGTTTCATAGGATTTAGCAATGATTTTGAAACAGAAGTGGAAAGAATATGAGATAAGGTAGAGAATGACAAGGAAATGACTCAGCAGTTGAGCATCTGCTGCTCGCTGCTCTTTCAGAGGGCCTGAATTTGATTTCTAGCATCCTTGTCTGTCTCATGCTTCTATTACCCTTTCCTAGCCTGATGGGCAGCTGTACTCATGTGTGCATGATATGTACACATTTAAAAATACAGATAAACATTGTAAATTAAAACAGTGATTAACAGTTCATGTTCCTTGCAAAGCACTCAGATTCTATTTCTAGTACCCACCTAGTTGGTCACAGCCACCCAAATCTACAGTTCAGAGCATCATATGCCATTTTTAGAATTCTGTGGGTAAGAAGTAAGCATGTGGTGTAGATAGATAGATAGATAGATAGATAGATAGATAGATAGATAGATACATAGATACATAGATACATAGATAAATAGATACATGCAGAGACTTTAAATATATATGTGATTTTTAAAAAATAGGCAAATAATTTAAGAATTAAAAAGTAAATTAATGAACATGAATAAAGGAAGAAAATAGTATTTGTTGGGAAATAGTATTTGTAATTAAATTACCACAGTAACATTAATACTGATTTATTTATAATATGAAGAGAGAAAATCTCTAGTGGTAGATAAGTGTGTGTAAGAACATGTAGACAAGAAGTACAGAGAAAGTGACAACTAGTCTGATATAACTAGGGAAAAGACAGTTATGTCCCTTCATGTCTCATATGTAAAGATTGCTTAGGTTGATCCTTACACTTTTTTTTCACAAGGTTATTGTGCAATAACAATTTTCTGGTGAGTAAAGTGGGAGTATATACATTTTAGAAAAGCTACTAACCACCATCAACAATAGACAGGCAATCTACCCCATAAAGATCACCTTCCCCTGAAAATGTAGACATGGCAAACGATCTTAGCAAATACATTTAAGGAAGTCTGATCACATCAGAACACCTCTTACAATCATAAGATTTTATCTTATAAAAGTCAAAGAGATATAGTGAAAAGAACTGCCAGGGAGTTAAGTCAGAGCATGAATCACAGAAATGCATGAACAGAGAAGAGTTTAGCCTGCTGGTTCTGAGTTTGATGATGAATGTAATTTGAGCCACTGACTCTAAGAGATCCTGGCAGACAGTGAACTAAAGCAGAAGGAACATGAAATTGTTGATCTTCTTGAAGAATGCTCTATGCAAATGAATTCTGTCACTGCCAGAAAAAGAAGATACACTGGTAGGCTGAAAGATAAACTGTTGTCTGTCTTTTGAGAACCAGAGGGAAGCTCCAGTGAGCTACATCTTCTTGCATAAATACTTACAGAACTGTGAAGTAATAACTTCAAAATGTAAAATTCCCTGTGTTTGTTTATTTTGAAATACACGTGGAAATAATAAGAGAACCAAATCAAAACAAAATAAAAACAAAAAGAAGCAAAACAAAATTCCTAGACATAGGAGGATGTAGACAGAGACATATTATAGACATATGAGGATAGACACATTGGCAAGCACATGAAAACTTCACCGTAGTGATTACAGATGTCTCTAGGTAGCATGTTGTCTCTAGCAGTTAACAAATTGCTCATATACACAGTATTGTTCCAGAGAAAGCAGAGAATATTTTTTAATCAACTTGACAAAATAAACTGTGTGTGTGTCGGGAAGGAGGGTTATTGTGTGCAGGATTTTGATTGTGTGCTTTGCTTTTATGAGACAGTCTCATTAATAGTACAAACTGAACTAGAACATATGATGTACCTTTTGCCTCAGCCTCTTCAGTTCTGGGATCACAGGCATGTACAATTAAGCTTGTTTGATAGAATTGCTTTGAAATTTTGTCACAATGGCAATTATGTTTCTATTTCATGAGTTAAAAGCTGAAAAAAAACTTTTACAAAAGTTTAATTTATTTGTACAAGCTCACTTCTCAAGACTAATTGCAATGCTTCTATTTCTTAAATTTGGCTATCTCATTGGAAATCAAAGATATTTTCCTTTTCTAAAAACCAAAATAATACTCATTAAGTCATAATATTTCACTGAGTGCATTATAAACTCTCATTGAGAAGATGGAGATTTGGGAAAATATTTGATTTTCAAAATTACATATAGGATATAATTCATATACTAAAATGCATGTGTACTTGAATCACATAAGAAATTAACACATAGGAAATCACATAGGAAATTAACACAGAATTATAACTGCATCTAAGTACATACATTCATGAAGCCATTAAAGCAATCAAGATAACAATACAGTCCTCAAGAGGTCAATTGCCCAAAGCTTTTTTGTGAACTTCTCCCCAGATACTCACCACACTCCCAAAGTCACTAACTCTACAGGAACACATGGATCTTTCTGTCTCTGTACATTGGTTTGTTTTCTAGAATTTTTTTGAAATTGGATTATCCAAAGTAAATTCTTCTTTTTGCTTCCTTCACTTATTATTAGTATTTTAAAATTCATATGTGATTTTTTGATGAAATATGAATACTCTTATCACTGATCTTTATGGCTTAGTAGCATCTCATATGCAACAGAAATTGTGCATCTACCTTGTTGGTACATACCTAAAATGCTTCTAGTTTTGAAGTATATTATGAGTTAAATTGGATCCCTAAATATATATATATATAAGAAATATATATATATATATATATATATATATATATATATATATATATACCAAAGGGGTTGTACCAGGATGCATTCCCACCAACAGTGGAGGAGTGTTCCTCTTTCTCCACATCCTTACCAGCATCTGCTGTGACTTGAGTTTTTCATTTTAGCCATTCTAACTGATGTGAAGTGGAATCTCGGGGTTGTTTTGATTTGCATTTCCCTGATGACTAAGGATGTTTAACATTTGTTTAGGTGATTCTCAGCCATTCAGTATTCCTTAGTCGACAATTCTGTTTAGCTCTGTACTCCATTTCTTAATAGGGATATTTGGTCTTCTGGACTCTAACTTTTTGAGTTCTTTGTATATACTGGATATTAGCCCTCTGTCAGATGTAGGATTGGTAAAGAGCTTTTCCAAATCTGTTGGTTGCCTTTTTGTCTTATTGACTGTGTCCTTTCTTTCCCTTACAGAATCTTTGCAATATTATGAGGTCCCATTTGTCAATTCTTGATCTTACAGTACAAGCCATTGGTGTTCTGTTCAGGAATTTTTTTCCCTGGGCCCATATGTTCGAGGCTTTTCCCCACTTTCTCCTCTGTAAGTTTCAGTTTATCTGGTTTTATGTGGAGGTCCTTGATCCCCCTGGACTTGACCTTTGTACAAGGAGATAAGAATGGGTCTATTTGCATTCTTCTACATGCTGACTGCCAGTTGAACCAGCACCATTTGTTAAAAATGTCGTGTTTTTTTCCACTGGCTGGTTTTAACTCCTTTGTCAAAAAAAAGATCAAGTGACCATAGGTGTGTGGGTTCATTTCTGGGTTTTCAATTCTATTCCACTGATCTTCCTGCCTGTCTCTGTGCCAACCAATACCATGCAGTTTTTAATCACTATTGCTCTGTAATACAGCTTGAGGTCAGGGATGGTGATTCCTCCAGACGTTCTTTTATTGTTGAGAATAGTTTTTGATATCCTGGGTTTTTTGTTATTCCAAATGAATTTGCAAATTGCTCTTTCTAACTCTATGAAGAATTGAGTTGGAATTTTGATGAGGATTCCATTGAATCTGTAGATTGCTTTCAGTATGATGGTCATTTTTACTATATTAATACTGCCAATACAAGAGTGTGGGAGATCTTTCCATCTTCTGAGATCTTCTTTGATTTCTTTCTTCAGAGCCTTATCATAGAGATCTTTAAGTGGCTTGTTTAGAGTTACACAAGGTATGTAATATTATTTGTGGCTATTGTAAAGGGTGTCATTTCCCTTCCTCAGTAATCAGGATACTATTCACAGACCACATGAAGCTCAGTAAGAAGAAAGACCAAAGTGTGGGTGCTTCAATCCTTCTTAGAAGGAGAACAAAATACTCACAGGAGCAATTGTGGAGAAAAAATGTAGAGCAGAGACTAAAGGAAAGGCCACCTAGAGACTGTCCCACCTGGGGATTTATCCCATATACAGTTAACAAACCCAGACACTTTTGTGGATGCCAAGAAGTACATGCTGAAAGGAGCCTGATATGGCTTTCCCCTTAAAGGCCCTGTCAGAGCCTTACAAATACAGAGGCAGATGTTAGCAGCCAGCCATTGGACTGAATGCGAGTCCCTAATAGAGGAGTTAGAGAAGGGACTGAAAGAATTGAAGAGGTTTGCAACCCCATAGGAAGAACAACACTATCAACCAACTGAGACTCCCCTGAACTTCCAGGGACTAAGCCATCAACAAAGGAGTACATATGGCTCCAGCTGCATTATGTAGCAGACGATGGCCTTGCCATGTACCAATGAAAGGAGAGGTCTTTGGTCCTATGAAGACTCAATAGATAGCCCAGTGTAGGAAAATTGAGGACAGGGAGGTGGTAGTGGGTGGGTGGAGGAACACACTCAGAAGCAGGGGAAGGGAGGATGTGATAGGGTGCTTCCAGGTGAGGGAGGGAAACCAGAAAAGGGGATAATATTTGAAATGTAAATAAAGATAATATCCAATAAAAATATTTAATACATATATATGTATATATGTATATATACATATGTCTGTATATGTATATATATATATATATATATATATATATATATATATATATATATATATATATTTACCTAACTCTTAATGGCCAGTGTTTCAGGATGCAATGATTGGAAAATAGGGTCATTGTGTATGAAATAATTAAATAAAGCTGATTATAATTGAGTTAATGAGCTCCCAAAACAATATAGTTCCTTACCTTAAAAAGCAAACAATTAATTACACAGAGAAAATGATTTATTGATAAAAACAGCATTCTCTACTTATCTACAAATAAGTATGGTGGACTCAATCATCTATTTATCATCCAATTGTCAATTTATTATCTATCAATTGATCATCTAACTATCCATTATTTGTATATTATCTATTTTTCTCTCATCTATTTACTAGCTATTGTTTGTTTATTTATTATCTGCCCATAATCTATATATTGTTTATTCATCCATGATTATGTGTCTACAATGTAATTTTCTGTATTACACCCATTTGCTCTTACTTGGCTTGATAGAATCTGTAATTAGGCTTTATTAAAATTACTGAGAATTAAAATCTGAACTTAAGGAAAATCATTTAATTTTGACACATTAAATGTGATTTTTATGGCGATATTTCTTTAGCTATCCTTCATAGGTTGAAATGTTCATTGATAGTCTTAGTGTGCTAAGATGTTTGATTGGAAAGAACACTGATTGCTTTAGTTAGAGTCTTACTAACACCTGTAGAAATCACCATGTGCTTCCTCAAGCTTCAATTTTTCAGTTTTAAATATTGGACATATTATAAATTTATTTAAGAATGCTACATTGACTTTTCAAATATGGAATTAATCCTATTTGTTCATAAATCAATAGCTCTTTGAATATTACTTGAGTCTACTTCACTTCATCCTTATAGTATTGCCTGGGTTCAAGAAGCATTAGCCTACAGTATTCCTATCAGAATGATAAAAATTGATTCCATATAATAGTGGAAGGAATTGTCTAAGGTTGGCTTATTTTATTTTTAACTTATTTTCACAGATGTACCATAAAATATCAACAGCTGGAATTTTCTTTGAAGGAATTTAGTAAACAATTATTACTTAAATGGATAGAGCATTACCATGTTTCCTATTTCTTCCTGAGTAAGCTTTGACAAGATATGTTTTTCAGGACAATCCATACTTCTTCCAATACTTGCACAAAAAGAGAAAAAAAGGAAGACTTCAGATTTTCGAAGAAGTATTTATCTCTAAATGATTATATTTTACTTATTTTGTTAATTGTTCAGAGTAACTACAGTTATAACTGACATACTTCTACTCTGGGAAATCTGAAATTACAGTGAGCATGATACAGAATTTTGTATGTAAATAAGAGATTTAATTTAAATGGATTAAGAGGGGATAACTCAAACACTTGTCCATCATATCCCTTATCTGTTTTCCATTTTCCTCTGCTTCTGTTGCCTTGATTACTTGAAAGACAATTATTTAGAGTCTCATTATATTATCTGTGGAAATGTTAGATACTTGATTGAATGATCCACAGATTATAATATGTATTGTTCTTTTCATTCCCTATTTATAAACCCCATGACATGGAAAGCTTTATAACACTATTCTTATGCATGTGATAAACATACTAGAAAAAGTATGGTAGCAATTTTCATTGAGATAAACAAAATTGCTGACTTCTTTATGCTCTTTAAACATTACTTTGTTTATCTGTTTATCTGTTATTGTGTCTGCACTTTGTGGGGGTGCATATGTTTGCCATGGGCACATTGGCAGGGCATTCACAGTGAACTCAGAGGAAGTTGGATTATGAAACTGAAGAGAAGTTGTTACCTCTTCATGTGCCATATGTCAGACATACAATAAACAGGTTAAATAAGTTATGTGTTATTGGCAACAAGCCTAACTTATGGCCTAGGCATTTATTTAAGTAAATAATGAAACTGTGAGTCATTATTTGTGAGCTCTGGCCATAATATGTAGGTCTGTTGCCCTCAAAGACCAGGGGAAGGCAAAGAGTCTCCTGAAACTGGAGTTACAGATGATTCTGTGCCACCATGTGGATACTGGAAATCAAACCTGGGCCCTTTGCAAGAACACACAGTGCTTTTTGTTTGTTTCTTTGGTTGGTTGGTTGGTTTGGTTTGGTTTGGTTTGATTTTTTCGAGACAGGGTTTCTCTGTGTAGCCCTGGCTGTCCTGGAACTCACTCTGTAGACCAGGCTGGCCTCAAACTCAGAAATCCACCTGCCTCTGCCTCCCAAGTGCTGGGATTAAAGGCGTGCACCACCACCACCCAACCCAGCTAGTGCTTTTAACCACTGAGGTATCACTCCAGGCCCGGATGCACGCCTTATCTGAGAGAATGATTCCTTGAGAGTTTACTTCTCCATACCAACAATGGAAGGCAAAGTTTTTTGAGTCCAAATTGTCTTAGCTTTTCCACTCATGACTATTATTTAAATGGAGTAAATGGACTATTATTTAAATGGAGTAAATTTTACATTCATTAACTTAGATGTGATCTCCTGCTTCAGTTTAGAAATTTCTGTAGAGGTTTTGTAGAATAGGTCAAAACCAGAAAAGATTTTATATCTGCTAGACTTGATAAGAGATTATAGATGATGATGATGACGATGATGACGATGATGATGCACACATACATACCTCCATACATACATGATAGATGCATATTATAATATAATAGGCTTCCATATGACTTCTTCAAATATCTTTAGTGTTGGTTATCCATCTCCAAATGTCTTCCTCTGCCTTACCCTCTCCTCAGGATGAGTGATATAAAGAAAGTGTAAAAATGGAGTAAGTGATTTTTAAAGAGGGCATTTATTTTTAGTTATCTCAAAACTGTTCCTTTAAAGGAAAATCCAGAAGTGAATATCTGAGTCAGGACTAAATTCCCAGCACTTGACTCTGTGATTTCCACTTCCTTTACAGGACTCATGTGTACATCTGCCCCTCATGGACAGGGCTTTGTAACCACCTTCTTCAGCAAGGTAATAGACAGCAGAGGCTCGGAAACAACACAGTCCCCGAAGAACAAAACAGCCAAGGTGCCTCCCATTTTGGCAGCAAGCCCTCCAGGTTTTACCACTCTCCATCTTTGGTTTCTGCTCATTATTGCTCCTACTCTGTTCACTTCCAAAGCAGCTGTGAGAAATAACAAATTGGGATATTTTTATCTTTATACCATGATCAATGTCTTTGATCAATGTGTTGAAAATAAATGTCTCCTTTAGTTATTTCATTTTTATGCATTATACATAATCAACATGATGTTTTATAAGTTACTTAGACAGCAGCTTGTTTTACATTGTATGGTTGTATGGTATTTTTCAAGCTTCATTTCTCTTCATGTGTATACATGTGGGTGGGTACCTGAGCAGGTCAAAAGAAGGCAGAAGAGAGCATTAGACTCCTTAAATCTGGAGTGTTTGATGGTTGTGAACAAACCAATGTGAGTACTGGGAACAACATGGAATCTATAGGCCAGCAAGCACACTTCTCTGTGAAGTCATATCTGCAGATCTGACTAGATCATACTTTCTCACTAAGATTCTTGTCTTCTTTTCATATTTTCACTTATGCCATAGGTAAAAACTCCATTCTGCTGTATCCCAAAGTAAAAATTAAATGAGGGAGGAAATAACGTCCACTCTCTTACTAACTGCATTTTGACCTAAATGTACTTATTTTCAAAAGTACTAAAATAAAATTTATTTTCAACTTTCAGGAACAATGCATATTAATTTTATCCCTAAGTATAACATGAAAATAAACATATAAAAGTTCATATATATATATATATATATATATATATATATATATATACATATATATTATTATATCTTCCCAGAAAAGGCAATTATTTCAGGTGTTAGATTATTGCCCTGGTGTTACTCAATTTAATGGTATCTTCCTTTTACAATTATACAAGGAAAAGTTGGCTTCTTTTTAATAATCCACTGGAGCAGTAATCTTTTCTTTTTCAATTAAAAATTAATTTACCTCTAATGAAGACAAATAAAACATCAAATCTAATTAAGTATGTGTGAAAGGTGGCATTAGCTTCTGTTAAGAAACTTAGCAGACAGCACACTACAGAAAGAGTGGAGCTGAAGCTCATCCCATGGTACACCTCCCCCTAGAAGGTCCTAGGGGTAGAAACAGCTACAGAGCATCATTATTCTTCCTTTTGTTTTAATTGGTTTTAATAGATGAGCTAGAAAAAGCATGATACATAATACACTCTAGTGCTTTGAATAAAGGGAAGCAGAACAATCTGCCAGGTGAAAAGATTATGATAGGGTATTTTAAGAATGATTCCCAGCTAGGAATAGAGTACATAACTGAGGTAGAGGCAGATGTGGAGGTGGCTCAGTCTATAAAGTACTTTCTGTGCACATGTGAGAAACTGATTCACATACAAAGTCAGGCATCGTGATTCATTCCTACAATCCTAGCACTGGAGAAGCAGGGACAAGGTCTCAGAGCCTGGGTAGCTAGGTAGTCATACAGAATACAGTGAGATCCTGGATCAATGAGAGTTCTCAAAAAATAAACAAGCAAACAAGTAAACAAGGTAGAGTGCTTTCAAGGAAGACAGCTGGCTTTGAATTAGACCTTCAAATGCAGAAGCACATGCTTATATATTCATTCCCATGCACAAATACACATACATGAACACATACACATGCACACACCAGACACACACACACACAGTGAATAGACAAATAAATAAACTGAGCTAGAAAAAAATCAACTAAATAGCTAAATAGCATGGAATTGAAGAAATGATAACAAAGAAAGTCAAAGCATATCCAAAGGAAGATAATTTGTTCTAAAAATTAGGTCCAGGTGGAACCTATTAGAGAAATACAGTGATAGTATCTGTCTTTGTCAAATTCCAATACTGTGAAGAAACACTATGACCAAGGCAACTTTTATAAAGGCAAACTCTTTATTAGGTCTGGTTTACAGTTTCAGAAGTTCAGTCTTTTATCATCATGACAGGAAGCATGACAATATCCAGGCAGACATAATGCTGGAAGAGGTCTACTTCTTAATCAGAGAGCAACCTCTCTTTCACAGTAGGTGGAGCTTGATCATAGTGACTACAAAGCCCACCCCACATCTATTGTTAGACTTCCTCCAACAAGACTACATCTATTCCAACAAGGAAACACCACCCAATAGTATCACTCGCTGTGGGCTAAGCATTCAAAGAAATGATCTATGGGAACCAAACCTATTGAAACCATCATCATGACAAATTCTGTCATGGAGAATCAGAATTATTAACAAGAAAAATAGAAATGAATTCCAATAAAATACAATTCCAAGTAAAATAGACAAGGAGCTGGAAAGATGGCTCAGTGGTTAAGAGTACTGGCTATTCTTCCAAAGGTCCCTAGTTCTATTCCCAGCACCAACACAGCAGATCACAACAATCCACTACAGTGTGAGAGGATCTGATGCCCTCTTCTGGCCTCCAGAGGCCCCATAGGCATGTAGTGCACAGATATGTGTGTAAGCAAAACACCCAAACACATAAAAATAGAATATGATGTTTCCAAATGCCTTCTACTGCTAACTCTCACTCCTCATCAGAGAAGCCTTTTTGTGTAACAGATAGTGACTGATACAGACTCACATCTGGTCAAAATAAATGACTGATGAGTGCTTAGCTGTAATTAAAATATATATATTTACACAACCTCCCAAGGTTCAAGTGACTATCCCAGAACGGGGAGCAAAGTGACTGTACCAGCCAAAGATCAGGGTTGATTCTGAAACAATATCTTCTGGACATGTAAGAACCTTGGACTCATAAACTCTCATTATCTATGGTTGCCAGCACAAGACCTATACATTACAATCCACTCAACACCTCAGTATAGAGAAGGAAAGGGCTCATAAGGCCACACTCATAGCTAGGGAGCCCTTGACAGTTGATAGTCATTAGGGGAGGAATAGCCAGTTTTCTTTAGTGTGGCTGATAACCATTCTCAGTAGCTAGCACTCTATAGCTATGTGCAAACATGTACTACATCAATTGTACTAAGGGGCGTCATTCTAAATAAGTGGAAGAAGACATGAAATGGAGAAACAATGTATGTATGGGACCGGTGTGCATTGGGAAGTTCCAGGAGCAATAAAGGAAGACAGCAGAGAGCATATATAATCTAAATATATTGTATTAATGCATGAAATTACCAATTAGTAAGTAAATTGAACTGAAATGAAAATTCTATGATGTTTCATGGACAATATTTGTAATATGAACAGTATTTCTTGTGCTAGATTCTAAAGAGGCACTAACAGAAAACAGAGGTTATGCCTGCGTATATGATCATGCTTAAGATTTTCAGCATACTTGATTAAATAATTTGGTCAAAATACCTTAAGAATATTATTTATTTGTCAATTCTAGCAGATTTTTTTGTTTTGGTGAATATGCAGATACTTATTACTGAAAATGAGTGTTTGACACTGTTTACTATAAGAATTAGCACATAATGTGGCCACAGCTGTGCCTTATACAGTAATGTTTTCATAACCATAAAATGTCATAGTAAAATTTATTTGAAGCACACATTAAAAACTATCAAGTTTTGAAACAGTTAAACAGATCAAAAAACATATCAACAAAACACATATTTAAATCAACTAGCTTAGTAGGAGTCAGTTATTTGCATCCATATCTTTACTGCAATAATGATCAATGAGTAGGAAAAAATACTAGTTGCCTCTAAAATAGATGTATAATCACGGACTCAAATTCATGTTGATAAGTACAGAAAACAGGAACTAAAGGGCAAATTGTTAGCATAAACAAGAACATAACTTTGGAAGATAGCAAATCAAAGAAGACAGAGATGAGGGGTAACAAAGGCTGCTTTCCCATACGGTTAAGGATTGAAGGCTCGTAAGGAATCATGGGAAGTCCCACCAGGACACAGTTTTAACTAATGAGTTCCAAATTCATGTCCAAGAACTCTTGGGACTCATCACATCCGGGCAATTAAATTATAACCCCCAAAATAAAAAAATAAGATGAAACAGCAAAAAAAATTTGTTAAAGACACATTAAAGATCTCAGAAGAGAGTGGCAGTTTTAAAATACAACTAACATGAGTTATAGAATGACTAGAGAGCTTCATTTGAATAAATAATTGCATTGGATCCAAAAGAAGCTAGTTTTTCTTAGATAGAATTCAGCTGGAAGTATTCATTAAGCAACGTTTTTGGCATGTGGTAGATGCTCAGTCATAGTAGACATACTATCATCAGCCTTACTAAGCCGGAAGACCTCATCATCACACTGCAAGGAAGTGCTTTGTATAGTGTTATATTCAGGATTTCAAAGTAGTCATTTTCCTATATTTTGATAGGAGGGAGTTTACTAAATTATATGTAATTTTGAGTTCAATTAATGGTGATTTAATTTTATTCAAGTCATGCTTATAGGCATTGCAACTGTAGCTTGACAACAAAATGTGTCTTGAAACAGATGGTGGTTGGCTGTTAGTTGCTAGCTGTTGGCTTGATTTAGATACTAATACTGCTAAATAGTAACTATAATAGCACAGAGTTTTCATCTACACCAAAAGTGATTAATGCAAGGATGGAAGACATTGGTGAGACATATTTATCCTAAGTTAATTGGCCTTTTTTTGCTAGATCAAGGTCTGTACAATTAATGCTGTTTTCTATAATATTTACAAAGCACTGCCACTGCATAAGTGACTGATTCTCCTCTTCATGTGTCCCAAAAGTGTCTCCCTTCTGTTCCTATTTTCCCCCATGGTTTTGGGGATTGTAAAAGGAAAGAAAAATCTAATAGTTTATTATTACCATCACCATTAAAAAGAACTATTCATGAGATACTTTGATTTAGGATTGCTTTCATGGTAAATACAGATTTACTTGTAGGCATGCAATATGAAATAATGGCAATAAAAAGGGAAAAAGGAATGTAGCATGAATTTTAGTGCCAGATATCAACTTCCTTGTGGCATAGTCCATATCCCATCTCTAAGCTCAGCATTATTCACTGTAAAATATCACACCATAGTTGACAGAAGTACAGTGTTCTTTCAATGCTGGTATTAATTAGCATTGTAAAATAATGTTTCGTAGAGCCCGAGAGATAGTCAAGTAGTAGTTGTGTAAGTGTGAGAAAATGTGTTTTCTTTAAGGGGCTGGCCATTGCATGTTTGACCATCTTTAGTGAGGATATTGGTAACCAAAACTGGACTTGCTATTTTTTCTTTATTTTACTTCTTCTTTTATTTTGGGGGATGTTACAAGTTGGGGGGAGTGGACCTGGGAAGACTGGGAAGTAGTCAGGGTACAATATGCAAAATTTCCAAATAATCAATACAAATATTATGTTATTAATAAGTAACCATAGTAGAAAAATAAACATTCAATGTCGAAGAAATGCAAAGAATCTGAGTTTGTCTGTCCAATGCCAGTACTTAGAAACAAGCCAGGATCAACAGTGTTCAACTGAATTCCCAAACTTCAGAGGTAGGAGGGTCCCTGGCACTGATGGTGAGCTTCGCCTGCCAGATAGGTGAGCACCATGTTCATTGAGATCCTTTCACTTAAAACAAGGTAGATACTGAAGAGGAAGACACCCAGTATAATTGCCTTGGCCTCACACATATGCACATCCCTCCCCACACACATTAGCACACTCAAGCACATCCCTCCTAAAGCACATTAACACACACATGCAGATACAAGTTTAAAAACATTTAGGTAACAAGTATTTTATTTAGTGTCAGTGCATTGGATTGGGCCTTCAGTTCCCATTACGGAATCACAAAATAGACATTAAACATCACACAGAATATATTCACCTGAAGAAAATCCCTTATGTTGTTTGCTGCTAAATTTAAAAATGATCTTTATTACTTATTTTAAAACAGATGTTCACTACATATCCCAGGCCAAGTGTTACAATGTTTGACAATTTTTTTCTAGGCTTATTTGTCCCTTTTTATTCATCTTTCCCTTTTTCTTTTCCTTCTTGTTGTGTGAGATGGTTGTTTTAAATACAAACTCCACTAAAATATCCATTCATGATTTCCAAAGTCAATACAAGGTGGCTTCTCATACGTGAGGCCAGCAGGCAGCAATTATGTGGCAGTAAACCTAGGCTTTTGTTTACTTAGTCTGCCCTTTGGAAGAGGAGACAACTTCACAAAACTTTTACATCTGTATAAAGTTGAGGGCAGAAAGCATGATTCATTGAACTGAGGGCTAGAAGTCTGATTCTTGCCCACAATGTAGAGTGCTTTCAAATGTCACTTTCTTGCAGACATTAACATTGAAACATGGATCCATAATCATTTTCTTGCTATTGAAGGCACTAATGGCACAGACCTTGCCAAATATGACCTCACTCACTTCAAGATAACTCACTATTAGGACATCAATTCAAATGTGAATTTATTAAGAAATCTTGTCTTTCTTTTACAGGAGCCTATCACTCTAAAGCTAAAGTCAGCAGCATTGACAGTCCAGGTTCCAATTTTTGTCATACACATCCATGAGCCAGGGATTTTGCATCCATATTCCCATTAAAATTAGAATCACACATGATTGTACTTCACAAGCATCTTGACCAATGCCATCTAATAAAAATGTCAAATTGTATCCAAGCCAAAGAATGTCCTCAACATTAAAATTTACATTAGGTGGGAGTGGGTGGGTGGAGAACATCCTCATAGAAGCAGGGGTAGGGGCATAAAATAGCGGGTTTCCAAGGGGGAAACCTGGAAAAAGGGATAACATTTGAAATGTAAATAAAAAAAGAATAAAAAGGGGACTTTAATGGGAACAGACTCACATAGAAATGATTCTAATGTAGTATGTAGTTAAACAGTCAAGCAAAGTACAGGGTTAAAAAATTACATTAGGCTAAAATTAAAATACACTAATCTTTTTTTAATTGTTAAATTAAATGGACTTCTCTTTCCAGAGAAATGATTAAATTTTATATGAACAAAAGAATCAAAAATTATTATGAATCAAAAATTATTATGTAAATATGTTTATATATAAGACTTTAATTTCCACTTAAACACAAGTTAGATAAATATGATGGTAATACAGCATATGCATACTTCAGCAAAATTTTATAGTTCTGTTTCTATAAAGCATTTATGTCATCTATAATCTCACCATATTTAAAACAATCAAAATATATTGATTTTATCAATTTATAAATATGCACATATGATTTACAAATTCAATTACATATGCATATATTTGTAGACTATCTGTTTTTAAATAATCCTGAAGTACTGAGTAGATTAGGCTGATAAAATACAGTTAAATAAAGGCCCAATTTTGTTTCAGTCATTGGGCTCCCAATTCAGCATGAATTCTGACATTTTCTGGATCTTTTTGCTCTGTTGGAGAAACAGTTATTAATATCTCTTCTTGAGGATTATATAGAAAACAGAAAATGATTGAAACGTAAACAATTAAGTAGTGATGGAAGCTAACCAAAGAGGTTGCATTTAACTATTTCAGATTTGTAATTTGAAAGTGGTGTAGGATAAACGGAAGATAGGGACAGACCAAAAAAAAAAACCTGTCTGTACTGAACATTGAACCCTTAACAGTATACTGAATGGTGTACTGTTATGTAAGTACATTCAGTACTTAACAGTACTCAATGCATTAGCTAGCTTTCTAAGAGAAACCACACTGTGTTTTTTGAAACACATAATTTTAAGTGTTTGTCTGTGCCTGCCTGAGACAACAAACACCATGTCTGTGTGAGTGCCTGTGGAAGCCTGAGAGGGCTTCAAATGCCCTGGAACTATAGTGAAAGGCAGTCATGAGCCTCTGAATTTAAGGGCACAGGATAGAACTTGGGTCCTCTGAAGCAACAGCAAGTACTTTGAAAGTGCTGAACCACCTCTATATATTTTCTTAACTCAAGAAATTTCTGTCTCTGGTTGCTTAGTTTCTTGTGTGTTCACAGAACACACCTGCCAATGGGATCACGGAAGTGGAGTTTCTTTACCCCAGGAAAGATTGGAAGCAGAGTGATGTGGTGACAGAAAGAATCCATGCCACGCCCACTCATCTACACCAGTTCCGTCTACAGTATTGGGGGTAAAAGCCTGATCAAAGACAAGAGGCATTATGGCCCCAAAAGGGAGCTTGTACCTCCTGGATATTCAGACAGTCACTGGTATCTCCTAACTCAGACGTGTTCCAGATTAGTCTTTCCAATAATCAACACGCCCTCATATTTAGGCATAAAGGTACCCCAAGAAAAGATTCATAAATGGCTAAGATTGGGCACTGTTTCCTGACCAGCACAATGTTTCCAACCTATCCTAATCCAATTCCTAGCTGTCCTTAGCTTGGAATTTATCTCAAGGAATCTGCCTTGCCAGACAGGTTTTTCTCAGAGTTAGCGGCAGAGGTCAGGCACCATTGCTTACTGTTAACATACTTAGAATTCTCAGGGCAGTCCCACAGAACACAGAACTGTTTTACATAGCATAGGGCTTCCACTCAAGGACATTAGCTAGAAGTGTTAGGTCGGAATGTCCTAGTCATTTCCTCCAGCAGAACCAAAGAATTAGCATAAGAATACCAAAATGCCTCAAGAGGGAGGGCTCCACTCCTCTTCTGCCTGCTTCACATCTGGCCTACTGATCTTGGTGTGGCAGTCACTTACCTACTTGACCTCAGTTTTGCGCCCCTTGCCGTGACCCCCACCTGCCTACGTGACTCTTGTCATCTGCCCTGCTTGCTGTATGGTATTTAAGCCTGAATTTTACCTTGTACAAATACATTCAGATTCAACATACCCTTGTGTCGACTCTGTCATTCTTCACCTACACCTTGTCGACCTGACTAGGACCCTGTTTCTCTGGAGGGTTGAGGAAGGCCCAGATCAGCCAGCCTGCGGCAGATCAAGACAAGCTATGTCCAAGGATGACACAATTCCATTGACTTACTTTCTCTAACCTGCTCCCTCTACTACAATTCCACAGACTCTCGAGGATCCGTTCAAGTTGTGAATCCAACAATGGATTAAACTATGCATTAAAAATATCTTGTTCATCTAATTATATCTGAAAGTGTCTTCTCTATACATCAAAAAGTGTGTGTTACTTATTTCCTAGGATTTCATCCTAATCAGATTAACAGTCAAAACTAACCAAGACACAAAGTAGTTCCCTCATGAATGTTCCTGCATTATATTCTGTAGGGCAGTGGTCTGTTCAGGCAACTTAGGCTCAGTCAAGTAATAGGCCTAGAACCCTGGAGACCCTGTGGGTGGTTTCCTGAGTCTTTGGCCCCTGTTTCAGTTACAACCTCTCACTGCTGCCCCCACAGGAGATGTGTGTCCTATCAGGTAGACAATGCCCCAAGCTCCCAGCATTCTAGCTGGAACCTGCCCCCAGTCATGCCAGACATGCCTCACCCCACAGATAGGCATGCCCCATGCACTATAAAGGACAGTTCACCTGAAAGGCTGGAGAATCTTAGAATTTAAAATGAGGACATTCAATAGAAATGTATGTATTAATGTATAACCTTTACTTAAAAGAGGGCAAGGAAAACCTCTGCCACAAGCCAAAAAGGTAGAGTAGCCAGTTCCAGGAACTCAGAGCCTCAGGGCTCTGGTTCCCAATACCTGCCCCTCCTGAATGATCCACAATGAGGGCAGAACTAAGAATGAAGGTCTACTGGTTTATGAGACTCTCCACCCTGCCGACCGATAGATGAAGATTACATTCCTAGAATGAATATGATTCCCTCCCTAACTGAATACCTTGGGTTGAGTCCCTCAGAAATTTTCCACTGTTTTTATGTTCTGTTTCCTTGGTAACTCTCTCTCCGCCCCCAGCTTCCCTTAAATACCCCACACTTCTTGTGTTCCGGGTCTAATTCCTCTGACTGGCAAGGTCATGAGATCGACCCCGGTACCGGTATACCCAATAAACCTCATGTGATTGCAGCAAGTTCGGTCTCTCATTGGGTGGTCACGTCATCCCGAGACTTGAGTAAGGATCTCCCCAGTTCTGGGGGTCTTTCACACCCCTTCTCCTCTTTCTTGCTCTTTGTTCTTCTCTTGCCCTCTTTCCTCTCTTGCCTTCTCTCTCTCCTGCTCTTTGTTTTCTTCTCTTACTTCCTTCTTTCCTTTCTCTCTCTCCTTCTCCTTTCCTTCCTCTCCTTTCCTTCACTCTACTTGACCATCCTATTTTCTCCTTCCTATAATAAAATATCACATTTATACATTGCCTCTCTTTTTGACTAAGGCACCCCGCCACAGGCTTTAGCAGCAGAGAGAGCCTCAACTATCAGCCTCAGCAGAGATACCCAGCCCCACAATATTCATTTACATTATTTCCATTTTCATAAGAAAGGCCATGTCATTGAAAAATGTGGGAACATTCAAGAGATTAGAAAATAAAAGTTGAAATTATAGAGAGTCCATCTATCAAAATGGCTTTCTATGGCATAATCTTAGCTATTCCTTCAAATATTACTGTAATAGAGACTTTTAAATAATTGTTGTATGTTTTATTATTTTCATATATTTCTAAGAAGATTGTCAAGGCCTAGAAATTCAGTTTTTGTATAGGTTACATTTCAAAACAGACTGGACGTGAAAACTAATCTTCACTATTTAACTGCAATGAACATAAAAATTACTACAATTTTCCAAACTCAAAATTATTTGTAAGTATAGAATAAGAGCCAAGCTCATGTGAGCAATTATCTATCCCATGAAATAAGAACCAAGTCAAAATAATGTAAGGAAGCATATTTGCTTATAGAATTAAATATTTAGCCTTACAAAAATTTATCAAGATTCTCTTTAAAAAAATGTGAAATATAATTCATTTTTTTTTGTTTTTTTGTTTTTTTTTTTACTATCATGGAAATTTAAGTTCATTAAAAAAAAAAAACCTGCAATTTCTTTTCTTTTTTTTCTTTATTCTTTTCTCATACATTCCATCCCAATAGCAATTTCACTTCCCTCTACTCTTCCTATCCCCCTCTTCTTCTCCCTTCACTCTTCCCTTCCCTCTCTACCTTCCATCTCCTCCAGATCCACTCTTGCTCCTCCATTTCTCTTCAGAAAAGAATGGACTTCCCAGGAATATCAACTGAACACAGCATAACAATTTACAATAAGGCTATGCATAAACTCTTATATCAAGGCAAGAGGAGGCAACCTAGTAGCCTCCTACCAGGGGTAGGAGCAGGTCCCAAGAGTAGGTGAAAGAATCAGAGAAACCTTTGGCACCCACTATTAGGAGCCCTGCAATAACATGGAAGCAGTCTATATTCTTGTGTGCTGCTGTAACAAAATATCAATACTTCATCATTAATAACAACAGGAGGAGTTTTTTGTTGTTCATAATTCTTTAGGAAGGAAACCTGCCACAGGCTGGCCAGTCTCGGCCTCTCTCAACCAGTGGGAGAAACAGGGTTCCGGTACAGGTCAACAAGTCTTTGGTGAAGAAATGACAGACAGACATGACACAAGGAACTGCAGGATCTGAATGTATTTCTCAAAATGGCATCAGATTTTTACAGTCATTACAAAAGAGAAAAGAAAAATCTGGCAGCTCAGAGGTCAAGGTACATCTGAGGACTTCTAAAACACACTGGGTCTAAAACAGCAGCCATCTCCTCTGAACCAGTGCAGCACCTTGGGCCTCTGAGCATGCTTGGACCTGTGTTGGCCCAGTCAGAGTCCCAGGGGGCTTTGGGTGAGCCAGCCAATGAGGGTAGAGGCTCAAATTTTGAATGCAGACTGCAGTACACACACTCTCTCTCTCTCTCTCTCTCTCTCACACACACACACACACACACACACACACACACACACTCAGCTCAAGGTCCCACCCATCCTTAGTCAACTTCTATTCTGTAAACTTCAATGCCCTAACCCCCTCATTATCTCCCTAACAATGCAGGAGACAATTAGTCTGAATGTGTAAGATTGCCTGCGAAATTCCTAGCCAGGGTTTGGCTAGCATGTTGGAACACTGGTGGAGGTCAGAGAGCAATGTTTAATTTTGTTTAGCTATTATAGTAAATGATATCTTAGTGGGCACCTAGTATGCGAGACTATCACAAGGACATATCTGGGCTCCCTCTGAGTTAGGGGTTGCAGGAGACTGGCTTCCTTGAAGCTTTTTGCCTCATAAACTGCTGTCACGCAAAGTGTGCGTGGCAGAAACCTAAGATCCAAGTGTCTGAAGATTTAATGTATGTTAATTATTTTGTAATTCCAAGTTAATAATTTACTGCTGCTTCCTCATATGGTAGAAAGCAGAATGCAAATATACCTTCAATATACCATAAACTGTTAAATTCATAATTCTGTGAGAACAGTTGGGTGTTATACATTTTAATGGACTTTTTAAGACTGTACTGGAAGGCTGGGTAGATGTGTCTAGCAGAAGAATGGGTTACAATGAAGATTTAGTAAATTTGATGAAAATTCTCTCAAAAAAACTTTGATTTAATAATGTGGATCTTTGAAATACAGCACAAATTCAGAAAGTTATAAATAAGAGAAACATTGGTTCCTTCTTGAAATCTGACTTTGACCCGTGAATTCCTTTTGTGTATACAAAGATATGTCACCCAGCACTGAACTCCTCTCTAAAGTCATCTAGCAATAGAAGGCATAACATCTCTGAGAAAACACAAGCAAGCCCAAGACTTTGTTGCTCATATCTTTTTACTTTAACAAGGATCACTATGTAAATCAACTACTTTAATAAGGAAAAGAAGCTGAGGTGTATAAAAATCTCCTTAGTCAGCATTTCATAAGTAATTAAAGTATGCCCTTATTTCCTTTCTAAATTCTAAGCCATCTTAGATATAAAAGTATAGGTACATAGGAGCCAAAATGATACTTTAATAAGTGAGAAGGCAACACCAGTGAAAAATACACATTCACAGAGAGCTGGACTTCCTAAAACCATTGACCAGACAACTGTAAGGAGTCAAGGCAGTTGGTAGTTCCCTCCTGAGGGTCTAGCTCAGTGGTTCTCAACCTGTGAATTCTGACTCTTGGACATTGAAAGACCCTTTCACAGGGGTCACACGTCAAATATTTACATGGTGCTTCATAATGTCAGCAAAATTAGTTTTGAAGTAGTAATGAAAATCATTTTATGAGGGTAGCAGCATTAGGAAATTTGAGAACCATTGTTAGCTGAAAGCATGCTCTCACTTTCCAGGCAGAGAGGTGACTCTGTGTTAGTAACCTTTCCTAAGCTGATGTTTGGAATTTACAATGCTTCTTCCTGAAGAAAATAGCAAAGATAAGATAATTGGGGTCCAGTACAGATAATGTAGTCAAATATGCCACAATGTGAGTTAACCTCTATCACTAATAATCTATTTTTCTCTAGAGAAACAAATCTCAGGAAAGGAAGTAGATTAAAATCCCAAAGTTTTATCTCTTACATAGGAAACAGTCCATTTTTAAATTCAGAGTTTTTGTAAATAGGTCACTTAGAGACATATCAAAGCTGAACTCTGGATCTTGAAAATATGTTTCTAATTTGACTTAGTGACAGGAGCATAATGTAGTATTATGAGGTTTAATCCTGCAGTCATATAAAAAAAATGTAGATATAGTTGACTTATTCCTGGTCATCTATGTCTTTGTTCACAACCAGAAAAAGATTTATTTAAATATACTTGGCATTCTTTTGCTAGTCATTAATTTTGTTCCTAAAATGACTGATTTATCTGTTTGATTTAATTGTTTTCTTGGCTTGCTAAATGATACTGTTTTAAGCAATACAAAAAAATGCAAGGCCTGTCTAAATAGTATTCCACATGACTGATTGAAGAATCAGTTTGGATATGACAAATGGAAAGCAAGTTAGAGTTCACAGGGACATTTTGATAGATACTGAGGGAAGAGGGTTCTCTGTGTTGAAAAGAGAGCTGTGGGCTCCATATTCCATGAAAAGTGAGATTATGTCTTCTCAAAACATGGGTTGTATGTGTTATACATCTGGGATAAGAGAGCTCCACATTAGTGGTACAAATTCCACACACCATCTGCCAGATGCACACAATGACCAATCTCTGTTATTAAAAGCTAATGATCTCACCTCTGCACATTTAAGATTCAGCATTGACATAACTGCTAAAAGGATTTTCCAAGTGTTTATTTGGGAAAATCCTGGCAAAACCACTCCTCCCATTCCTTCTTCATTACTTTTGAAACTCTAATTTTGCCCGGTGATAATCAATTTTTCTGACAGAAAAAAAGTAATTATTTAATATTATTATTTAGTATTATTTATAATATATATTCAGTTTATTGCTTATTTTTCTCATTGGCAGACATCTAAATAATTGAATAATTGTGTTAACAATATTACAGCGAAATGGGTGTCAGGAAATTGGGGACATGGGATTTGTCACCATAGGCATGGCATGGTGTAACCAGAATTGAGAAAGACTAATATTTTTTGTGTTGTATCTTTCTCTGTCACACTGATGGGAACAGAACGGATACAACCCAGAATGAACTGTAAAGCAGGGCAGCTTCACATTTTTGCATGAGAAAACCACCCAGAGTATTTGGAAAAAAAATCTGGCTATAATTTGGATATGAATCTCCCAAAGTCTTTGGTATCAAAGTCCTTGTGCCCTAGCTTATGACTTTCAGGTGATATTATTATAGATGCCAATAGCAAGAAATTGAATCATGGGAACTTGCCTTAGAGTGCAATATTAGAAAAAAATATTCATAGCCTCCTTTGCTTTCCTGCTCCCATGAGCTAATCAACCTCTTCTATAATGACCTTCTGTGATGATGTACTGGGTCACAATAGTTCCCAAAGCAAAGGGTCAGTCAAGCATGAGGTCCTCTAGACAATGAGCCTACTCTGATCTTTATTGATTTTTTTTCACTTTTTTAATTCTTTTATTCACATAGTCTATTGAAAGTAAGTTGTTAACGTAACACTGATATCAAACATGGCTTTTGTACTTAGTTTGAGTTACAATAATTCTTTTTTAAATTTTGTAGTCCTGGGAATTGGACTCGGGGGCCACTAACCTACATCCCCAACTCACCTTAGTTTTAAATTTTAAGGTCTTATTGAAAAAGATATGCCGGGCGGTGGTGGCGCACGCCTTTAATCCTAGCACTTGGGAGGCAGAGGCAGGCGGA